>NC_026002.2:14863662-15113662 GCF_000442705.2 Elaeis guineensis
AGCAAATTGTCATATTTGGTGCAGCATTGCTATATAGCGAAACCACAGAATCTTTCAAGTGGTTGCTTGAGACTTTCAAGCTTGCAATGCATGGAAAACAACCAAAGACAATTCTGACAGACAATTCTGTGGCAATAAGTAATGCCATAGCTGAGGTGTGGCCAGGCACAAGTCACCGTCTTTGCATGTGGCAATTCTATCAAAATGCTAATAAGCACCTAAATCATGTCTTCCAAGCTTCAAAAACCTTTGCAAAGGACTTCAGCAGATGTATTTATGATTATGAAGATGAGGAAGAGTTCTTATTAGAATGGAGAACAATGTTAGAGAAGTATGATCTTAGAAACAACGAGTGGCTGGCAAAGCTTTTTGAAGAAAGGGAGAAGTGGGCTTTGGTATACGGCCGGCAAATATTTTGTGGTGATATGGGAAGAACTCTACAGAATGCTAACATAAATAGTGTCCTAAAGAAATATTTAAGTCCACAACTAGATCTCTTGTCATTTTTCAAACAGTATGAAAGGGTGTTGGATGAACATAGGTATGCGGAACTGCAAGCTGATTTTAATGCGAGTCAAAGTTTCCCAAGAATTCCTCCTTCAAAGATGTTGAGGCAAGCTGCTAACTTGTATACTCCTACAGTGTTTGAAATGTTTCGGAAGGAGTTTGAGATATTCATGGATTGTATGCTATACAGCTGTGGTGAGGTTGGAACAATATCCGAGTTTAAAATAACTGTGGGTGAGAAGTCTAAAGAACATTTAGTTAGATTAGACTCATCTGATTGTTCAGTTGCTTGCAGTTGTAAAAAATTTGAGTTTATGGGGATTCAATGCGGTCATGTATTAAAAGTGCTTGATGTGAGAAACATTAAAGAGCTACCAGAACGTTATTTCTTGAGGAGGTGGAGGAGAGATGCTAAGGGTGGGACAGAAAAGGACCCTCAACAAGTTGCAAGTGATGGCGACCCAAGGTCTCCTATGACAACCTCAATGCACATGCTTTCATCTTCATATGCTCATCACCAAGGATTTCATGGCATGACTCAATTAAATCAGGTAACGCTCAGATACATGTTCAAGATAGTAGACTAGTGTTTCCTCAGTTTGATATCGATAGTATAATTATTATAATACAGGAATCTCCACTTTCTGGTTTGCATCAACAACAATTCAATGGAGGCACTCAGTTAGGTCAGGTACTACTAATATTCAGAGCACTTTTTTTTTTTTTTGTTTTTTTAACGCTTACCAGTTTTGCCGAAGATCCTTCGCTAGGATATTTTATAGCCTCACAGTCAAGGAAATCAAAACACACGGAGTTTGATCATTTTTTTTTGAATGTAGTGATTTGAAAATTATCCATATATTGCATTGTACTTGCTGCTTTGGATTCACATCAGTTCAACACATATTTCCAGTACTTCAGAATTTATTCAAGATATCGTTTTGTTATCTTTTTGAATGTTTTGCAGGGTTACTCAACCCTGGACATGCAGTCCCGTCAAATCTTTGGTAGTTCTCAGTTGAACCAGTAGAGGAACAACCATGGTCATCGGGACATCATCAATCTCAACAGTGGGTCAATGGTTATGCATGGCATGCGAGTCTTCATCTATTTTATAAACATCAAAAATATGACCCAGAAGATCAATTTGCTTCACTGTTTATTCTGCCAATAGTTGCTTATCTGAACATAATTCATATATTAGTTTGTCTGCCAAGGAGACAGTACCTTTCAATTTCCTGATGGTATGCTTTCATTTGATGTTTTGTTCTTCTCCAAGTACAGGTAGATTACTCCTACAATTCTTGTTTTTCAATGGCATAAAGCAATGGCAGGCAAGTCACATGAGGTAGGAATTTTAGATGTCTGATATTAACACACTAAGCAACTCAAGGTGCAGCTGAATGCCAGAAGTTCGGTTCTCAAAGGTGAAGACAGCGTGGAGCTTGATAGGTGCGCAAAGTATTATCGTAAGGACTCTGATTTGCTATCTCATGTGTATGTCCATCCAGTGTGGTTTATCGCATGTTCGGCAAGCTAGCTGCCATTCAGTTGCATCATGTATTAAGTACCAATGCAACTCTGTTGTAGTTTGTATGCTAAGAAGCCAGTTCTGAAAGCATATTTGATTGTCATACTGCAAGCTTATGGGATATGTTGATGAGCCTCACAAGATGGCTTGTACATAATAACCGAATTAACATCTTTATATAGGATTTTGAGAATTTGGAACACATTCTTCGATATGGATGACTATTTTCTCCAGTATTTTTTTGTCACTCATGGAGTTTTTTGATGAAATCCTTTTTTCCTGTACATGTCATCTTCCTGCAGCAAAACAAAGCTTCAAAGAGACCATGCAGATAGAATGCATGCAGGTTGGATTCATGAATCAAATATGTGGCAGCATAACTAGGCTCATGCATGAACAACGACGAACGTGCCAGCCTAGACTGTTAATGAAATCCCAGCATGCTCGACCTGAGTCCATATTTCTTTTGATGTTATTCATCAGCTGCCACCGGAGGAGCATTATTCTTGTAACCAAAAAGAGGGAGTTTTTTTAGGGTCGAAAGGGGACAGAGAGTCCACCCCTAGATATGAGAAATCCCGATATCTTGGAGCTGTCGAAGTTTGTGTCCATTTGGATCAAAACTAATATATACATTGGGTGAACTCCCCTGTGCCACTTTGCAACCGTGTTGGAGTCTCCCCAGGTTCGCTGTTTAGTAGCATGGCGATGGGAAGCAGCTGACGTAGCTGCCATGCAAGCAGCATATTGCTCAATCATAGGGACAGAAACATCCGGTAATGGCATGCACCTAGCTAATAGCAGGTGGTCGCAATCATCTCCGATTACAAAGCTAGCAGCAGCTGGTCTAAAATATGAGCATGTCTGTTAATCAAGCCAGATTTGGGATTAGATCTTGAAGGATGACTAGGATCTAGTCCGATCCAGATCTTAAATAATAGATTAAATAGGTAATCCTAGGGTTTAAGGCCAGTTCGCTGCCGCCTCTTATTCCTCCTTTGCCTTCCTGCTCTGTCCCCCTCCTCCTCCATTCTCTTCCTCTCTCTTTCTCTTCTCCTCTCTTTTCTTTCACATTTGATATTGTGTCAAATAAAGCAAATTAAAAAAGCTTGAGATCTTTTCCGAATCTCCATGTCCGAGCAAGAATTGAGCTCCAACCCAGAAAATAAGCTAGAAGGTCCGGCGAGCTGAACCCGGATCAAACTAATTTGGGCTGATCCCGACCGGAATCCAACCCAATCCGCTCCATAAACAGCTTTACAAATACAGCGTTCTGGAATCATCCAATCCTTTCGAGGGAGGAACGTCGGCGTATGGTGTCTCTCCTAAACCCTTTTCACATCTTAAAATGTTCCAATAAAATCAATTGTCATAGCATAAGATTCGACGAGTCGACGATCGGCCCTTACAAACTTTTGCATGGGAATTTGTTGGTTAAAAGGAACGTCAAGAATACCAGAACCAAACTCTCAGATAAAGGGAGACACTTTGCCGGACCCTCCGGACTTCTAGGGTTTATCTTCTTCTTCGTATTCTGCCTTTGAATCAACTGAGATAAGTTCAGATTTTGAGAAAAATTCCAGTCTGCATAGCTCTTCTAAGGTCTCATAAATCTCAAATTTCCGTGAAATTTCGAGATTTTTTGCCTTTTTTTTTTCCTCGTTTCCAATGCTCAGATTGCTTCCATTCCACCTTGTTTGTCTTTTTTTCCCTTAGAATCTGATCAAAATTTGATTTTTATCCCTTTTTTTTATGTTTTAAGGTTGTCACCTCAATTCTCCAAACATTTGTGAGTATATCCAATATCCATGGCGTCACTGCAGTTCTCTGGGCCCGGAGTGGCAGCTGTGAAGAGGGGCCTGCCTTCCTTTGATGGGCTCCGCATTTCACCCTCTACGTTTAGGGTCTCTTCCTCTGTGGGAGCTTGTGGGCTGGGGCTCGACCGGAGGTGCTTCCCGGGGCTAGTCGTCAAGGCCGCTACTGTTGTTGCTCCAAAGGTATAAGAGTAATTTGAGTCATACAATCTTACCATAGTTAATATGTTTTATTGGGATTAATGAAGACCTTAGATTTTGGGATGCTGGTTCTGTTTTCTGTGTCATTTTATTAATGATTCGTTGATAAAGTTAGATTTGTGTCTTGTTTTATATGTCGTTTGGTTTATGACTGCTTGGAGGGAGTGATCAGAATTTTGATCACTATGCTTGGGCATATCCACAATCATATTTCATGGCATTATGATGCTTCGAGTTTTCTGCACATTTTTTGACATGGGAGTTATTGATTATTAGTCACTGATTTGAATTGTCTTCTGTATTTATTTTCCTTAAAATTTGAAAGAGCTATCCCATTGTTAGTCTAGCTATTTTAGCTGTAGTTATTTCAGTCATTATTGGACCTCACCCATTTATTTAGAAAGGAAGAAAGTGTGGTAAAACATTAGTCAAAAGAATAACCTACTACTAGAAGTAAATGAATTTATAAGATTCTACGAGGTCTATGAAGAAATAATAGTGTAGTGTTTCTGCATCAGTTTGGGGTTTGTTCAGGATTAGTTCATGGTACTTAGTGATCCGAATCCAATCCATATTTGAAAAGGGTCGGACTTTTCAATGAACGTGTAATCTGGTTAATTCCAGATTAAAGCAGGTTAACCCAATGCACCTGCAGCCTTATGTGTGGCCATGTTGGAATTGCTTGCAGCTGATGCTAGTACTCAATTCTTTCACATCAGAAATGCATGTGATTTTGCTGGAATGGCTTCTTTCATGCAAGTAGATAGTTTGCTGTATGTCTTGATTGCTTATGTGAATACTTGAATTGTCATGCTGAAACTTATTATTCATAGCATGGGGCATTTATGATATTTGAATGCAGTAACTTTTGCAATTGAACGATATTGCATATAGGTTTGTGAGCCAGCTTCTGTAGGGCTCAAAAATCAAGTTCAGCTTGCTTGATTAGTAAATGAGCCGAGCTAGAGCTAGTGTTAGCTTACCTGAGTTTGGCCCTGTTATGTTTGAAATATGAATATAAGTAATAGTTTTAAAAATCACCAGTATGATTGCTTCAAAGCATATAAATATAAGTCTTCAGAGATCAAATTTCTTACCAGATCTCTTAAATGAGTAGTTTGTGAACAGCTCAAGTTTGTCTCGAAGCTAATTGAACTAGCTCGAGCACAGCTGGATTACAGAAGAATCAAGCTAGGCTTGGCTTGCTTGAGCTCAGCTTGTTTACACTGCTAATCGCATGTACATTTGACAGATGTTGCTTTAAATTTGGATGGTTGATGGAAAGTTTTATGGTGGTGTTGCTACTATATCATTAACCATTTTACTTTATCAATGCCTGGCAAACTAGATGGTGGAATGTCTGGGTTATATGTTTCTGATATTTGAATGGCTTTTGGAGAGAAAGAGAGAGAGAGAGAGAGAGCTCTAATGTTTTCCCTGTTATGGCCTTGTTTCAGTTAGCAAAAATGGGGACTGGCTAACTCATGCCTTGTTTCCCTAACTATATTCCAATATGTCAAGTGCAGGTTATGCTTTATTCAGCCTATTAGAACAATCAACTGGAACCATATAGTTTACCATCTGTTTTTTCATTGTAAACTGTGTTGATCTAAGAATCATCATGAAAACCGAAAAAAAAAAGGAGAAGAGAAAGAAATGATATGATTTTCTTATTTATTGTCTCTTGTCAGTGTCATGATATGTATGGTTTTCTTGAAAGATTTTTTTTTTTAATCGTTAATATTGTTAAAAGCTAGGAATGTTATATTGATGGAAGTATGATTTATATTACTCTTGTCAATGAATATGCCTGGTAAAGAGACATGTTTGCTTTCCTTCACCACATTACTGTCACATACCGTAGAAACGGATCTGGCCGGGTCATGCCTCCCCCTTACCTAAACCTGGTATGAAAATATCTTTTAGGGCTTTGGGCTAGATCGAAGCCTAAAAGTTTTTAAAAAGGTATGGCCTGAACCCGACCCAAGCCCAAACCTGAGTGCGGCCTGGCCGAATGGATCTGACCTGATCTAAGCCCAATCGATCCATCCGTCTCCACTTTGGCTTTCTGCAAAATGCCAGAGAGAGAGAGAGAAGAGAGGGCTAGATTGAGAAGAGATGGAGAGAGAGGGGAGACAGGAGAGAGATTGGTGGTCTGAGAGAGGAAGGGGGAACAGAGATAGGGAGATCGCACATGAGAGAGAGAGAGAGAGAGAGTAAAGTGTGGGAACATGCAGAGGTAAGAGGAGAGGGGAGGGAAACAAGCTTGGGCTTTGGCCTCTGACTGTCTGACTTGGAAATTGGTTGGGCATAATTTTCAAGCCCAAGACTGATGGGAACTTCCTCAAGCCAGTCCCATAGCCCAACCCAAATCTGGCCATGCATAACAGACCCAGAGTCATTTCCAGCGCTACTGTCACATGTTGATTTTTTATGGCTACATTAGTCCATTTACCACATAGGTAAACACGAAAATATAATTGAGACATATGTTTGCATTCATCACCATATGCCTATACCTTGACTGCTGTTCTTTATAATTTTGCAGTAGACTTCCATGGCAACTTTTGGACGATAGGGTGCACCAAGATTAAGATAGCTGAGCAAAAAAAAACACCTAAGTAAATAGCATAATATAATCGAGAAAAATGTTTGCTTTCTTCTTCATGATTTTGCAGTACACTTCCATCACACCTATAGGTGATAGAGTGCTAGTCAAGATCAAGACTTCTGAGGAAAAGACCACTGGAGGTATATTGCTTCCATCGTCTGCTCAATCAAAACCACAAGGAGGTGAAGCTGTTGCAGTTGGAGAGGGAAGAACCATTGGCAAGAAGAAAATAGAAATTGGTGTTCAGGTAATTCTGTTTCTAAGTGGCTTTCATTTTGAGACTTGGAAGTTTCTCAGAAAGAGAATGCTGAAGAGAATATTTGTGAAGATATAGATGGATTGCTAATTGCTTAGCAGATGCATCCGAAGCATTGCTTCTCAAACTTTCACATAATATATAATACTGACGTAGAATCTTTTATGGATGTAGACCGGAACCCAAGTCATATATTCCAAATATGCTGGGACAGAGTTGGAATTCAATGGATCCAACCATCTTATTCTGAAGGAAGATGACATTGTGGGTGTTCTTGATACAGATGATGTCAAAGATCTCAAGCCCCTGAATGATCGTGTTCTGATTAAGGTTCGTCTCTAGAATTCAAAAAGGTTTACAATGTGATTTTTGGTTTCACAAATGGGTTCCTTAAAATGCTTTACAATGGTGAGTATTATTACTCTTCCAAAATATGGTTTACTTGGTTGTCTTTCAAAAACTGCTTCTGATATTACGTTTTATATAGAGCAGTAGGCAAACTCTCTCTCACACATGTATATTTATCTCAGGTTGCAGAAGCTGAGGAGAAAACTGCTGGTGGCTTGCTTTTGACAGAGGCAACAAAGGAAAAGCCTTCAATTGGGACAGTGAGTTTGCTTACTCTCTTGATGTTGTTTTTATTTGATGCTCAAAGTCACAATTTAAGGTCATGTTGTCAAAAAGAGTTGCAACAAGTTATAATTTGGGTTTTGAGCTCTATTTCTAAATGCCTGTAGAAGTAGTCTTCTTTACTTACTGGATGAAATAGTAGAACTGTAGAGGCATCCCTTTCTGATGGCCAAAGACCAAAGAAATGATTTCGATATCTGTGCTTGATGTGGTATGATGAAAGACATTTGGATTTTTGGGACTAGCATTGTGCCAGTGTAAATGCTGTGCTCGATGTAACTCTCTCTCTCTCTCTCTCTCTCTCTCTCTCTCTCTATATATATATATATATATATATATATATATAGTTTATCATGTGTATAATCCAAAATGGAACAATTCTTGAGAAGGATTATGGAGTTAAATTTTTAAGACCCAGAAAGGAGATGATTCCTTAATAGTTGTATAGCCACGTAATGTTTTGAGCATTTTTTGAAAACCGACCTGAACTACTTGGTTCGGCTGTATCGAGCTGTACCGGCACCGACTGGGTCGGTTCAAGCCTGATTTTCGGCACTCAAAAATTTAAAAGAAAAAATTATTATGAATTGCCCAATTCAAGTCTGAATCGGACGATACGCAGCTGTTTCGAGCTGAACTGCTTCGTTCGGCTCATGTTAGGCTGTTTTTATGTCTGAGGCACAGTCTCGAACCGCTCGGTTCGGCTCATGTTGGGCTGTTTTTATGTCTGAGATACAGATAAGAAGTCTTTCGAGACTTATTCTTTGCATTTCTCAATCTCTCTTTCTGACTTAGCGTTGAGAGCATAGCAGAAAAATTTCAGAAAAAATACAAATTAAAGGTATGTTTCTCCTTCCTCGCTCTCTTTTCTCTTTTCCCCTCTTCTTTTTTTTTTTTAAAAAAAAAATTCGAGAAAAATGAAAAAAAAAAAAGGAGAAATCATGTCAAATCTTTTTTTTTTTTGGCATGATTTTTATGGACATCGATGGTCGATCAGATTCTGATGATCGGTATGTATTGAGTATTTTTAGATTTTTTAATTGATTTAAGTATTTTAGGATCCAATGATATCTAATTCATATATTGATTATTTAGGATGCTAAATAATATAATGTTACATTTAGATTCGTGTCATACGCGATTAAAGATATATCAGAATGATACGAACATTAATTAATATCACTAAATATTAATTTGGGCTTCAAAATATTCAATAATCGGTGTGCTGGTTTGGCCGGCATGCTTATCGTACTGTGTCGATACAGTACCGATCCAACCGGTGATTGGTATGGCCACCGGTATCGCTTTTCAGAACCTTGATTTCGAGTGAATGGTAATCTCACATGCCTGTAAAAGATAAATCTAGTTGCCATCACCTATTCAGCTTAAAATTGTAGGAACTTACTCCGTTTCCTGGCTTTGTAATATCTGAAAACAGGTGATTGCAGTAGGCCCTGGTCCATTGGATGAAGAAGGCAATAGAAAGCCATTGACCATCACCCCAGGGAGCACCGTTCTGTACTCCAAGTATGCTGGTAATGAATTTAAGAGTGCTGATGGCTCTGATTACATTGTTTTGAGGGCATCTGATGTTATGGCTGTTCTCTCATGAGCTTGTCATTATCTAATCATAAGAGGCACAAGGTTTTGGGTGAGTCAAACAGTAAGATCCTGTTGCATTATGTGTGATGTGCTTCATGTTATTTTGTAGTCAGATTTGCAAGCTGTTCAGTGTTATTAAAAGAAACATTTTGAGCAAAATGGTTGCCAATCGAAACTCCATTATTAGAATGTGCTTGGAATATAAATCAGACTAAAATGAATTAGGTCATGAGAGAGAAGGTAAAGACTAAGGCATTTCATCTGGATATGAGCAAAATCACCATCCAAACTCATGCTGGATTTCTGTTGCTGACGGTATCCTAAAACTTTGGACGCAGCTCACAAATTCCTTGAAGTCAGATGAGAATTTAGAGAGATTTACGAGATCTACGTAAATCAGTTTCCATTTGTGGATCTTTGAGTTGTTCCAAACATGCTGTGAAGATCATGTCAGAGCTCATCATACCCATTGTCCCACGGGTCCATGCTATTGAACCTTTGGATTTGAAACAAGACAAAAACAGACGGAATGGGTTGATATGCATGAGGAATAACAAAACTAGAAAGAATTATCAGCAACTACAGGCATATGCGCAAAAGGATGATTGCTCTTTTTTTTAGGACATCAACTATTGGGTCGCATACTTTACATAGATTTTAAAATATTTTAATTTTTTTTTTATCTATCTTTATATATCTTAAAATAGGTATTATACAATTCAATGATTGATATTATGGAAGAAAGGATGAAAGAACCAAGCAAAACCTTATTTAAGTTGCCTTTTTGTTGGTCGTGTTTTACTCAGTGTGACATGCTGCATGCTATACTCTTAAGAGTGAGAGGCAGGGTCATGGTGAAAGTTAGCCGAATATCTCCTATTCGGAGGTGAAGGTGATTGATGCATATTTCTGATATTTTGTAATTGATATTTTTTTGTATATTTAATTGTAATTGTATGTACATTAGAATATGTAGTATTTGGTCAAGTAATGATCATTAGTGATTAATTAGAAATAATTTTTTTGTGCACCGTTTACGATGATTGACTCACGCACAAGATCGGATAGTAGTGTAGAAAAAAAAATTATTTTTATCCAACCTCAGTGTGAGTCAATTATCATGTTCGCACATCGCACAAAAAATTTTTCTAATTAGAATGTAGTATCAGATAGATTGTGGTAATCCCATCAGTGGATAAAATGGTTGGCAATTATTTTACCGGGGGTGTGTAACAGCATTTAAAAAATCAGTATTTGTGTGTGTAAACAGTACTTTCATGTGTAACAGCATTTAATTTTATTTGATTTAAATTTATTTGAAAAAAAATAATGCTTTCGTTGAGAGTCGAACTCAAGACCTCCCGCTTACTAAACGGGTGCTCTAACCAACTGAGCTACGAAAGCTTTGGAGAGGCTGCAAAGATATAATAACTTGTATCAAAGGAACCACTCATCACACCGTGCCCACAGCATTAGTGCAATGGATGAGCATATATGCCTTTTGTAACAACAACATAATGAATGAAGCAACAATGACAATGCCACGAATCAAATTATAACACCATAAGATGAAAATCTGTTTCTCACCAATAGTGTTGAATTTTTATCAATATCAAATCCAAATGCCATTTGGCATTTGGGAGGCTCCATTTCACATGACTGTCTCTTCTAATTGATAAATGTGATTTTGGAGAAATTACATATGGTACTTTTGAATATGTGAGTTGGGTTAGGGTTTGCTCTCAACTCAATTCCAACCGTCTTACTAAAGAAGCATGGATACAAATACATGACACAGATGCATATAATATGGACACACTAATATAATAAAGCCTATAAAGTATGGTAGGATATGATAGTCAATAATTATATCTACTTTTCTATACATATGAAAATTAGCATCCGTAAAGCATGGTTTATATTATCAAAGTAGCACAATTTATAGTTCATACAATATCATCAATTTTCACAATCATTACTGTCACCATTTAAATTCATAAATTACAATTAATATTTTATACAAAATCTAAAAATCAAAAATTTCAAAATTAGTTATTCATCTTTTATAAGTCAAACGTTTATAAAAAGAAAGAAATAGACTGAAAGAAAGCAAAGTCTTTCTTTTCATTATTATTGGATATATTCAAAGTTTCTTCTTTTATTTTGAAAATTGAATATACTTATCTTGATTTTGGAGAAATAGGATAGCAAAGAGCTTGGGCAAGATCATTATAAGGTCATGATATCACCAAAATCCAACACTGGTGACTTTATTAACCCAGCCATTTGGTATCTTTACAAATCGGGATATTTAAAACAAGTAACCAGCAAATTTTCTGAAAATACTAGACAAATATTGATGTCTAAATAATATGAATATAATGTGCAGGAAAACTTATTTTCCTATATACCGGCTAGACACACCAATACTTGCTGCATAATTACAATCATAAATGTTAACTGTAACAAGTATTGTGCATGATATACATTATTCAAATATAATGTCAGATCACCACTAGAATATAATACCTTTATTTCACGCTGAAAATGTCAAAAGCCACAATAAGAGTGAGAAGGCGGCATTTGAGGATCACCCAAGAAACTTAAAAGGTCAATCATACTAGACTCGTTGTGTACTTATCTACTAGCACTGATGTTTTCCTTTTTTTTTTTTTTTTTTTGTAAGATAGCACTGATGGTTTAAAAGTAATGGATTTCAACCATTAAGATAAGACCTGAATAAATCGTTCATCCGAGTAGGTGAACACTGTCCAAACAATTTGGATATACGAGATAGTAATAAATGATTTTGAAATTCTCCTACTCTTCTTCTATTATACCTAATCTAACAGGAGCATAAGATTATAAAGCTAGCAGCTTTTATATAATCGATGTTTTTTTTCTTTTTCTTTTCTTTTCTTTTTTTTTTTTTATTGAGTTGGTTGCTCGATAGAGTTGTTGAATAGATCAACCAATTACTCGGTCACAATAAGATTCCGAAGCTGCTGCTTTAGTTCCACTAATAACCTCCGTACCATAAAATTGGTGTGCTCCACCATATAGGTTGCAACCCCGTCGGTTGCATTGTTGGCTTTCTTGCAAATATGGCTGACTAGGCAGGAGTTGCAACTGGCTATGAGTCTCTAAATATCAGTCAACAGGGGAAGGTGGACATTCTGATTCCCCATCCCAATAGTAATCTATGATATCACTATCTCATAATCCTTCTCTAGGATTAGGTTTTCCATTTGTAAATTAGTGATAGCATGAACTAATTCCTCTTATATATCACACAACTCAGCAAAAGATACAATTGTGTCAACAGTGAGGATCCATCCATTGTAGTCAGAACCAATCTAGAGTTACGGATAACAAAGTCTCTTCATATTGCCGTCGAAAGGTATTTAGTTAAGGAGATTTACGGTTTAAAATTGGAATAAGAATGGATGACTCTCATTCTAACCATTTGATTGAGAGGAGTCTCATTTCGATTTCGATTTTGATTTAGAAGTGGAATAGAAAAGATCTAATTTATCTAAAATTCAATCTTCATTCTCCTCTAAAAATTCAAATTTTCATTCTGAATCTGATTATTATTTCGGTCATGAATCAAATATTTCGAAAAATTTAATCATTTCGATTCTAATTTCAATTTATTGTGATTTTTATTTTGATTTTAATTTTGATCGTGAATTAAATATTTTTTAAAATTAATCTTAAAAAAGTTGGGAGTCCAAGATTATCAAGGGAAGTGGGTCACGTGAGTCTCGGGATGGTAGGATTTCAATCCAAAGTCTGTAATCCATAAGTTTTTGTTTTTCTGTTTGGCGCTTGGTGGGGGAGGGGGGTTCAATAAGAAATCAACAATATTTTGGTGTGTGGACATGGTATTTTAATTTTTTCATAGGGGGAAGGGAATAATTTTCAATTTTTTAGCTTGTACGGCTAACTGTAACCGGAACCGCCGCGGTCCGGTTCACATCACAACGTACTTGACACAATAACACATCAACTTTCAGCATTAGATGTATCCTTCCGGGCATGCCCTGGAAAACCATCAGGTCCATAATCTCGGATAAAGCCATCAGCTACAACCAGCAGAAGGCGAACCACGTATAATTACACACGCATGTTCCTTTTAAACGGACACGCGTCACTTCACTAACAACAATCCATCACCCACTGCTATTCTAGCACGAAACACCAGATCCCAGCCCCCCAACATAAATCCATAACGGCGATTGCACACTTTATATGAAATACGTGTCTATTTCAAAATTGGCAATTCTTTGCTGTTTCCTGTTCTAATCAACTCACCCACTACCTCGCTAATTGTAGATCAGCTCCCTGTCATAGAACAGCAAAACAGTCTTAGACCTTAAAAATGCTTGTATCTCACTAGGGACCCACTTCAGTCTAACACGCGTCGCAGCAGTGATCAAAACGTGCCCTTGTATCATCCTTTCATACCGAACATCGGATCCCATCCTGGATTCATTGAACGAGCCTCTAAATCTGGTAACCTCCATCCTCGTTCGTATCGCCCCGCCGCTCTCCGAGCTCGGCTCTGTATTTTTTTAATTTCTTTTGCACAAACATCCCTCCCCACTCCGATTATTATTTTCCCGGCCCTCGCCCCCCTTCTCGCCTTCTCCCCGCCCCCTCGACGACCATGCAGACCCTCCGCCTCCCCTCCATGGACGGCCTCCACCTCTGCCCCTCGCCACCGCCGGCCGCCGCCCCCTCCCGGCGCGGCCTCCTTCTCCGTCGATCCGACTGGCGGCCCGCCGTCCGCGCCTCCGTCGCGGTGGCGCCCCGGAGGGAGACGGATCCGAAGAAGCGGGTTGTGATAACGGGGATGGGGCTGGTGTCGGTGTTTGGGAACGACGTGGATGTTTATTACGAGAAGCTGCTTGAAGGGGAGAGCGGGATCGGGCTGATCGACCGGTTCGATGCCTCCAAGTTCCCGACGAAGTTCGCTGGCCAGATCAGGGGTTTTTCGTCGGAGGGATACATCGACGGGAAGAACGACCGGCGGCTCGACGACTGCCTCAGGTACTGCCTTGTCAGTGGCAAGAAGGCACTGGAGAGCGCCAGACTTGGCGTTGGGAGCAAGGATCTCAGCAAGGTATCACTCCCGTTATGCTTGATTGCAGTCTTATTTTTGTTGGAATCAACCAATGATTCGTTCAGGAAGTGGTCTTGGGATCGGAAAATTTGAATCTTTTTGGTTAACTCTGAAGATTTTATGCACATTTTCTTGTCTTTCTATTCTAATGCGATCAATGTTTAACTGCATCCCGCAACATGAAAGCTGGTCAATGAGCTGGAGTTTATTTGCATGCTCTGATATATGTTTTTCTGTGATCTGATGAGATTGAATCTGCGTAACTTTGGTACTTTCATGTTTTTAATTGTTATTTGTTTGTGAAATCTGCTCGACTTGCACTAGTCAGTTCGTCTTTATTTGTGTCGCAGATAGTTTCGGAGGTAAAGGAACGTAAATTAATTGGGAAAATAGCCAACTGATGCAGCATTATGCCTATTTCTTGTGCTTTGATGAGATTTAGTTATAGTGCTATAAAAGAGAAAAGACCATTTTCTGGGGTTTATCAGAGTAACAAAGGTTACAATTATTTTGTTTGTGGACTGTCAAATTGAATAAATACATTGAAGTTCTTTTGGGATCATAGGAGAATGGTTTGTTGTGTGTAATGCAGTTATATAGGGGATGTGTTAAGTAATGGGTGGTGTCGGATGGAAACATGCTTCAGTTCTTGGTTGCTAGGACCTCTTTTCCGAGGGGGGGGGGGGGGGGGGGGGGGCGCGGGGCGCGCAAAAAAGAATCTTTGGGACTGAGGATCACTTTGAAGATTGTGATTGGAAAGGGGATAACACAATATGGGATGAGTCCAAAGGCCAGATGAGTTCTAAATTCAAGAGGGAGAAAACACTGGGAGGAGGAGGTTGATGCAGCATTATGCCTATTTCTTGTGCTTTGATGAGATTTAGTTATAGTGCTATAAAAGAGAAAAGACCATTTTCTGGGGTTTATCAGAGTAACAAAGGTTACAATTATTTTGCTTGTGGACTGTCAAATTGAATAAATACATTGAAGTTCTTTTGGGATCATAGGAGAATGGTTTGTTGTGTGTAATGCAGTTATATAGGGGATGTGTTAAGTAATGGGTGGTGTTGGATGGAAACAATGGAAACATGCTTCAGTTCTTGGTTGCTAGGACCTCTTTTCCGGGGGGGGGGGGGGGGCAAAAGAATCTTTGGGACTGAGGATCACTTTGAAGATTGTGATTGGAAAGGGGATAACACAATATGGGATGAGTCCATGGAGGATCACTTTGAAGATTGTGATTGGAAAGGGGATAACACAATATGGGATGAGTCCATGGAGGAGTCCAAAGGCCGGATGAGTTCTAAATTCAAGAGGGTGAAAACACTGGGAGGAGGAGGTGCGAGAATCATGTAAGAGATTGTGACCAAGGGCAAAGAAAACATAATAAAAGCAATATCTAAGAAGAGTCTGGCTACATGAGGGTGCTCAGCTACAGACCAAAAATCTTCTTGCAAAGAGCTTCTCTCATCATAATAGTAGAGATTGATTGAATATAATGGGGTTTAGTAGCATATGCTGTATATTGGAGTATGCAATTATGTTACATGACTGATTTATCATCTCCTTCAGTTGCTCGATATATTCCCAACGAGCTATAAAACTTGGATATTGTATTGTGAATATAGTTGTACTACTAGTTTGGAAGATTGCAGCAAAATGCCTTGATTGGCATGTAAAAAAGAGTTAGCACAGCTTTTTTGTTTGGAAAGATGAAGGCATTGAAGGGCAATAATTTGGCACCAAATGTATTGGAGAGATTGTGGTAATCTTGTGTGTCCTAAAGCAGCAAGAACCAAAATTGTTGTTAGTCTATTGCAAGCAAGGATGCAGAGATGGACTAATTCCATGAATCCACCAATGACATGATAGATCAAATAAAATTACTAGATGTTCCTAAAAGAAATCTTCATCTTCTTGCAAAATTGATCTGATGGTTATTAATTGCAATTGCTTCTGTAGCAAATGCAGTGATTTAATTTACTTGTAATCCATTGATCCTCATTTGGATGCAGCAATATAAGCTATATGGTTCCTTGTTGGTTCTCCAAGAAGAGAAGTTTTATTTATGCAAATTCACTCACAAGCAGATACACGCTTAGGAATTGTCTATAGGAAGATCAGCAGGTATTCCACATATAGGGCAGATTGGAACTCTGAAATTGCACAACAGCAGAGGTTGCCTAACTAATTATTGGAGCTGAATATTGTGCTGTGGTGCATTATACATGGAAAATGTTTGAGTTGAAAAATCATTTGAGCATGACCAGTGTGACCAGTGTCCAAGGCGAGTTGTCTATACAGGTACACAGCAAAATATAAGTTACTGCACTTGTCCTCGAATGTGGTCCAGTGCTTCACGAGAGGATTATACATAATAAAGTGGTTGCCACTTTGTTCTTATGAGGGCTAAGAATGAAGAGTAATACACATGTATTAGTTTTAGAATCAAGACGCATACTTCATGACGGTTCATGAATGCCCCACTGATTTCCTTTCAAGGTTCTTTAACATCTAAACACAAGCTATATGGTAAGGGTTTAGAAAATTGAGGACTTGTCCTATTTATTGCTGATGTGCCCTCAGATCAGGCTTGGTTAACCTTCCATGGAACATTTTTGCATTTTTCATTACACTCATTATTTTGCCTGCCCATCAATAGGACTTTGCTGTGTTTATTTATCTGCTTAAATAGGAGGCTTATGACATCTATTTGATAACTGCCATCAATGAACCTTATTCCCCCATATACAAGATTATCTTATGTGTGAAAGTTTCCAGTCCAAAATTTTTGCATGATTTCTTCTAATTAATTTCCAATCCATCTCAACTACTTGAGCAATTGCTATCGGTAGGCTGATCTGCTTTTTCCATAATATAGTCAATGTGTTGTAATGAGTCTGACTACTTCCAGACTATGCTAGTCCCATCCTGTAATGCCTTGTTCAAGTTATGTCAAATGCCAAGAAATATTCTCTGAGGCACGTCATTTTTTGAATGCCCAAATTGATTTGCCCATGACGTCCCCCATTATAATTTCCAAACAGGACCATCATCTTTGCTGTTGAGTGTGCTATTGCTATTTATTTCTACCATCCCGTTCTTGCTAATTTCCATTGAAGTAAGACTAGATACTGCTCGTTGTTCTCTCCTCTCTAAGTAGTGGATAACAATTTCCATGCTCACATTAATTTGCACTTAGTAAGCTCTCTTTAGCTGCTGTATATGCTGTCATTGAGTCAAAGGTATCAGGTGCCATAATATAATGAAGCCATGTATCATGTCGTTGGAATGGAACTTAGTAATCCTTCTTTCCATAAGTTTCAAGCTAGTTTCTGATTGGAGCATATTGCTCACCTTAAACAACTATATTACTTCTGGTTGGTGCTCTGTGGGACACCAGATCATAATTTTTTGCTATTTTATTTATCCTTTGAAACTTCAGTTAATAAAAACATCTTGCTGAAGCACATGTTTATACATGACCTAAGCATTGGTTGCTGATTGCAAAAATTCTTTGTTCTCATTATAAAATCAATCTAGTTATGTATCTATTACCAGATCATGTCAAGATATTTTATAAAGAGAATCCATTTTTCCCTTTGTTATTCTTTAAAATCTTCTGTCTCTGGTTATTTGAAATAACCATCGGGAACTTAGTTTAAATAAAAGAAATGTCAGATAAATGCTGAAATGCAATATGAACATGTAAAATGCTGTTAGCATGATAGAGTCCATCAGAGAGTGTTATCTCCATCCAGATCTATATAGCATCTTAGCTCTGATTTGGCAGCTTTTTATTGGCATTTTTTGGTTTTACTGATTGACATGCTAGGGTGCTAACTTGCTTGTGGATTTTTTGAATTTTCTACTCTGATCAGTAGGTAAACTTGTTAAATATATTTAGAGGAAAGCTTCATCTGCAGGCAAATCTCTAAATTTATGCCAAGAGTTGAAGATGACATGCTAAATGAATGCTTGCACTATTGTGAGAAATGTCTGAGTGGCCAACTGTTAACCTGCAACAGGGAAGATGAAATCTTATATTAAATGCTTTATGTCTCACATACATATGCAAAAAGTGAAAGGATGTTTATTACAAGTTACCAGATTATAAACAAGGAAAAGAAGCAAAACAACTGCAAATAGCAATTGTAATCAGCCATAAGACTGTAAAATGGCAAACACCCTCACCAAAGTGCATAAACAAGAACACAAAACAAGGTTCAGTCCAGGTCATGAAGTTGTGCACCAATATGGTAAGAACACAAAAAACAAGAAGCCATGCCTAATTTGCAGTACCCTCTTAAGCAGTGTGTCTTTAACTTTCCAGTGATCATGAAAATATCCCATCTAAACCAGCAATCCCAGGCATAAGTGACCAAGTCATTGTAGAGACAGTGAAGCTAATATGTCATCCAAATTGTTACAAAGAAAGTGACCAAACAACACTCAACAATCAACATGTAAGCAAGCTAAAGGATTCCTCATCCGCCACATATTTCACGATGGATAAGTTATAAGAAGGTGCTTCCATCATTTATAATGTGGTCAAAATCATCTAAAAAAGAATCTGATATATCTGTATCTGTTACACAGTGTTAATGCTATTGCTTATATATCATTTTGTAAACATTTTCGTCAATTTATCTCATGACATGCTGATGCTTTTATTATTTTTCTCACCTAATATTTTCCATAGTAATATTTTTACATAATTTCTGATCATAATATTCTGCTAGCAGATTGACAAGGTGCGAGCTGGTGTACTTGTGGGGACGGGCATGGGTGGCCTCACAGTGTTTTCTGATGGTGTCCAGGCTCTTATAGAGAAAGGCTACAGGAAAATAACTCCATTTTTTATTCCTTATGCCATAACAAACACGGGCTCTGCCTTGCTGGCAATGGATATTGGCTTCATGGGTGCAAATTATTCAATTTCAACTGCCTGTGCTACTTCGAATTATTGTTTCTATGCTGCTGCCAACCATATTCGTCGCGGTGAAGCTGATGTAATGATTGCTGGTGGTACTGAAGCTGCAATTATTCCAATCGGGGTTGGGGGTTTTGTGGCCTGTAGGGCTTTGTCACAGAGAAATGATGATCCCAAAACTGCATCTAGGCCATGGGACAGAGAGCGGGATGGCTTTGTTATGGGAGAAGGTGCTGGAGTGTTGGTATGCATGATTGAACCTTTGGCTTTTCATCGTCTTCTCAGATACGTACAAAAAATCCATGGTTCTCTCTTTAGTATGTGGTTAGTTTTAGCACAACACACATGGATATTTGTTAGCAAATTATTCAGAGAATGAGATGAATAATTTTCCTTTTTGTTGCACTTGCGTGAGAAGCTATTGTTTTAGCGCCATTGTATCGTTCTGTACTTCTGTTTAAAAATGCCAGCTAGCATTCCCACTTTCATCTACTCTCAGGACTGGTACTGAGACTATATAGTGATGGCTGGTAAGCTGTGACTCTTTGTAATATGTGTTTAGCTTTGCCTATGTCGCCCTAACCTTCATTTTCCCATGTTTTGGATTAGATGACTGGTTTAGTAATCATTAGTTAATGTTAAAATTTAGATGCTAGTGCATCAGAGCAGGGGTCAAATGGATAATATTATAGAGGTTTGACATCCTTTGGTTAAGACACAGAAGTCTGTAATGTATGATCCATTTCTGAATAAATACTATTTCAATTTATGTAAATACACAAAGACTGCATATATTGGGATGACATTATAGTTTACAGAAGGCTACAGGCCATTAGACCAATTTTTTCTAACACAACATTCAGAACTCTCCTGAAATTCTATAAGGACTATCAACCAAATGCCTTCCATAAGAGAGATAAATCAACCATCATATATCCTTCCGTTGGGAAGGGATATAAGAGAGAGCTTGGCAGCAACGGCATGAGTAAGCCTTTGTTTTTTTTTTTTTTTTAATGAAATTCTATTGAGTAATCATCTTCTTAAAATAGTCAACACATGTACCTATCTTTGTAAAGTTATATGATTTTTTTTAAGTTATTGATATTATATTGGACCCTACCATTATAAGTTTCAGACCTTGCTATGTTGACATCGCGCATATCAAGTGCCCATGCTACACTTTGTCTAAGTGAACACAGTTGCTTTGTATGATCTCTTGTTTATTGTTCTGCTATGGTACCTTATGTTATATACTGGTCCCCAAAAGGTCATGGAGAGTCTGGAACATGCAATGAAACGTGATGCACCTATTATTGCTGAGTATTTGGGAGGTGCTGTTAACTGCGATGCTTATCATATGACGGATCCTAGAGCTGATGGGCTTGGCGTTTCATCTTGTATTGAAAAGAGCCTTGAAGATGCTGGAGTTGCACCAGAAGAGGTTAGTTGATTTTCTGTTTGGTTAATTTAATTGTTAGATGAACCATCTTTAGCTTCCTACTTTGGTCTTTTTTATAGAATCTCGTACGGTTCATCTGTAATCAGTATTTATATTTATATTGTTAATTCATTGGACGAGAATTTATCCATAGTTTTTGTCCATCTTAGTATCAATAGTGGACATTTCTGTTGCAAGGACAAAAAATATTACTCCATAGAGTTATTATTTGTTTATCATTTTTTTTCTTGGATAAGTTTGTCTGGAATCCTATCTGTTGTGATACACGGTTCTTTTCTGCTTTTCATTTCAAAAGGAGTGGTGGTATTGTCCGATATTTGGTCTACTATCACTAACTTTAACCATGTGGACTCCATAATTAAATTTGAATATGTAAAGCATCTCCTATAAAACCTTCTTTCTAGCAGAACTCCGCTAATATGACTAGCAATCCTTAGTAATACAAGGATTCAGGATGATGATGCACAAATTGTCCCCCCTCAAAAAAATCTGTAGTGGTACAATGATACTTAAGTTCCCATTACAATGTGAGGAGTCTGCTGCCTCTTAAGAACTATTTAGACAATTATAGTCAAAATACTGAAGTACCTCTGAATTTCTATGCCCATGACCGGATGATGTCTTGCTTCCAGGTTAACTATATAAATGCCCATGCAACTTCCACACTTGCTGGTGACCTAGCAGAGGTGAATGCTGTTAAACAGGTTTTCAAGAACCCGTCAGAAATCAAGATGAATGCAACCAAGGTTAAGTCACTTTTCAATATTCCAAGTTTTACAATGATTTTTTGTTCATGCTTCTCTAATGCATTTCCTGTCTGCAGTCTATGATAGGGCACTGCCTCGGTGCAGCTGGGGGTTTAGAAGCCATTGCAACGGTGAAAGCCATGACTACTGGGTGGCTGCATCCAACCATAAACCAATTTGTAAGTATAAAGTTGCTTCAATGAAACACTATAAAAAGGAGTTTTACGTCAGGCAAGTGATGTGAGATGTTCTGTGTACATATCAATTGCAATTCCTTATGGGCAAAGCTGTCTTGATTTTCTTGCAGTGTAAGATGAGAACTGATTTATGTCTCAGTTAATATTTGTTTATTTGTTTCTTGTAAAATGCATAGTATTCAGTGATAGATAACTATAACCAAGACAAACATATAAAACAAATAAAAGGAAAAATAGTATCAAATGGTCATCATTAGCACATTGCAAGCTGTATACATGTTCATATGTGCATGTGCTCAAAGATAAATGGATGTTCGGAAGAGATGAACACATGATATCAAATTGAATGGGCCTAAGGGTTAAAATCATTTATTCAATTGCCTTTATGAATAGACAGTAATATGTGGCAGATACGGAAGCAAATGAAATCCATCCTTGTAACCAGAGCATATTGTAGTTTTAAGAGTAGTTATCAACATCTCTGATCATCTTCTTGCTTCTGTGCCTTAACCACAGAATCCAGAGCCTGCAGTTGAATTCGATACAGTGGCAAATAAAAAGCAGCAACATGAAGTGAATGTTGGTGAGTTGTAATAGCCTCTCTCTCTCTCTCTCTCTCTCTCTCTCTCTCTCTCTCTCTCTAACCATAAACTTTGCCATGCAGCCATTTCTAATTCATTTGGATTTGGAGGACACAACTCGGTGGTGGTGTTTGCACCTTTTAAGCCATGATCCATCATAGTTTGCCTTTTCCATTTGGTGACGTTGTTTGCTTTTTCCATCATAGCTAGAGAAATCTTTCACATTTATGGGGGGAAAGAAGTTAGTTGTGGCAACAGGAATTATTCTTTCTAGTGAAGCAAGTTCGACAACAATAGCTTTTACTATTGAGGGAAGGAGTACCACTAGGTGGCTTAACTCAAGGCGCTTTGGTCACTTCAGGAAGAGGAGCAGTCGTCCTTGCGGCCCCCCTGCGATTGCGTTCTGATAGTATTGTATGTTTAGCATTTCATGCATTATCGGTTAAACGTTGCTAGGTTTTCCCAACCCCTTGTTTTATTCACAAACTTTCCATGATCGATTACATATACTTTCCCATTTGTATTCCTGGATTTGCGTCATAAGTTTTAATTGTTGGAGTTATTCTTTATATTTTCTACCCTTTCGAGCTTTAAAGAATCTTGATTCCCACACAAAAAAGACACCAAGGCGAAGTGTTGACGGTTACAGAAGCGTATCATGAATTAATTGAAGTATAACATAAATTGCATCTGCCCGGTTATGCAGTAAAAAGGATAATTGAGTTTTTCTACAACCCCAGCTTAGAAAAATCATTTTTTAGAGAGATTAGCATAACAATCAGTGGAATGAAAATTAAAAACAACATGCTGATATTAAAAAAAAAAGAGGAGGGAAAAAGGAAACAGGGTTACAGAAACTCTTTAGGGCAACTTGTCCAATGCAATGACGCCTATGCATCTTCCCTGCCCAAAATGAAGGATGATGGATCCAATCCTCCTTGTCCTCGAACCCCTTTCTGACGACTGCGAACCTTTTTTATGGCCATTAGTTGGGTTCATGCTTTGTAATTTACGATTCTTCGTGAATACAGTTCCGTTGGTTTAGGATGAGAAATTTTATTTTTATAAATTAATATAATTTGATTTAAAATTCCATCTTGCTTTACAATAATTATGCCAGTGAAATGGATCGGATAAATAAGGGGAAAATGATATACTGTAATCCATAATAGTCAAAAACAATTCTAAGAAGAAAAAAAAAAAAAAATCACTTTGAGGGATAAGGGTGACATGCATTTTTTTTTTTTTTTGATAAAAATAAATTTCTAGTATGAATATATCCAAAAAAATCAAAAAATAAAATATTCTTAAGTGAAATAGGAATCTCATATAAATCAGTCCATAGGTGCGATTCAAAGTGCTCCGCAACAAATATAGCTATCCAATCAGCAGTAGTATTAGTCTCACAAAAGGTATGTCTAATAGTACAGTCTGTACTATCCAACAATATAGAGGCTATATCATGCAGTAAGGGATAATGAGCGTCTCCACGCAAGCACCGATGAAGCCAAGACACCACCGCGGCAGAATCACCCTCAATAAACAAATAATTAGCATAAAGAATCCGATGCACATAGGTGATCCCAGTCTATGTGGCTTAGAGCTCTGCAAAAGAAATAGTTGAATCAAAGAGGTGATGCCTTTCAGCCACTACAAATCTAGAAGCAAAATTACAGATGATGAAGTCAAATGCACCACTCCTACTTCTAAAATTACCGTCGAAATTGACCTTAAAAAACTTCGAAGGAGAGGACTTCCATATGACAAACACACCCTGGGCCACTACCTGAGTAGGTTGGGAGTCCCAGGTCTCTAAAGATTTTGAGGCTACGTCAATCACCTCAACAACCAAAGTAAAAGCTCGCTCTAAGATGAATCTCATTTGGCATCTCCTAGCCTCAAACACCAGAGTATTCCTAGCAAGTTAGATATACTACGCAATATAGGCCGCTTGAATACCAACCGGTCTCAGTACTTCAGTAGCAACACACTGCCTCAACTGTTTCAGAAATTTATAGACCGACATGACCTCCTAAAGAAGAAATCCACAAAGCCCGGCCAGTTGCCACACCTGCACCGTCTTTGGACATCAGAAAAGGAGGTGCTCATCGGTTTCTTTCTCGCTACTGCAAACCGGGCACGTAGCCTAAAAGCCCATACCTCAAGCTCTCATGAGAGATCTGGTTGGAAGCCGTCGCCATGCCACCTTCCAAAGAAAAAGATAAACCCGCGGATGCACTCCGATCCTTCAAATCCACCCAATGTTAAGTTGCCTCGAAGGCTCCTTCCGGAATATACAGTAAAGATCTCCGGTTGGCACCTTAGGCACACAGGAAGATCTCCAAACTCTGACATCCGAAGTGGTATAGCTCGGAATCACTAGCGACCGCACACGCTCAGTCAAATTTTCCACAAACAGTTGGGTCACAGCCTTAGAGTCCCATCCCGAGCAAGAATATCACACACCCTTGTAGAATCTCTGATGTCCATATTGATGAAAGTTGGCTATCGACACAGCGGTATCTCAGCTACTCACGAATCTAATAGGATGCTAACAGATAAGCCATTGTCCACAATCTACCTAATTTGTGAGCGAACCATAGAGATCCGCACACATAGGAAAGAACTCCTCCGAGTCGACTGGAACTCCACTCCAGCCTCTCATGATCCATACCTGGCAAGCAAAAAGCATGCCGCATGCCGAATAAGAAGGGTCTCTTTTATAGTGGCTAAGGACTGGATTCTCAAGCCACCATCCGCAGATGGCTGACACACTTCGGTGGCTTGTGGTGGACGAAGAAAAATTCACAAAGCCAAACCGTAAAAGCAAGTAAAAATAGAGTTATATAAACTGTACTGCAGCAGCGTAGGTAATCACAGTTCGAAGAAAGGACTAACTTGGTGTATTTATAAGAAGACCAAACACCCCATAACGAACCCACTGTTTCGTGAGAGTACCAAATACATTGAGTTGGACCACTATGTTATTCGAAAAAAATTGCAAAATGTTATCATCACCACTTTCTCTGCTCTATCCTGGGATGAACTTGCAGTTATCTTTATCGAGACAGCTTAATGTTTCTACTCTACAGATGCCAATCATGGTGATCCATTTCCAAACTTATGCCATCTAATTATGGAATTGTTTTTCTATATCTTTATTAGATAACCTACTCTCATCTTTCCATAATTATTGGGATCCATTTTCATAGAGTGAGTGCTCTCTAAATCATGGAAAATCATTACAATCTGTTTTCATGTTTGTTTGTGTTGTCTATAATCATGAGATCTTTTGTTGCTAACTTCCAGTTTTATACATACCATATAGCGATTCAAAGATCATAGGACTTGTATTGTATGAGAAAACACATATCCCCTGGATATTCTTCCCAACCAAATTTCTTCTTACACAAAAACATACATATATGTACTAAAATCGTCTGGATCTATGGGTGCCATGGAGAAATAATCAACTAATATTCTACTTGGATCCTAACACACATGTATCTAATCCAAATATTCATTTCTATATGAATCCAAACGTGTCAAGATCTTTCCTCCTAGCTCCCAACTACTTACAAATAACCATAAATATTATGTTAGTAAATTCAACTCAACCGGTTTGTGAATCCAACCTTCATTTCCTTGCATCAAAGTCTAAAATTTCAATCATGCATTCCTCCACCCATAATAAACCTACAATAAGCAATGATTGTCTCGCCCACGCACATGTAGTAACTCCATTCCATTTCTCTACTTTCATTATTATGGGCTCATTTGGTTTGTGGGAAGAACTTTTCTTCCTAAAAAATAACTTTTCATAAAGTTACTTCTTCAAAAATTATTTTTTAAAAATAAAATTTTGATATGTTTGATTGATCATAGAAAAATAATTTATTACAGAGTAGCTTATTTTTGATCGAACACTTATTTTTTTGAAAAAACTGTATAAAATACTTATTATACCTTTAGTAGACATAAGATCATATCTTTTAGCTCTTAAACTTTATATAAATATTAATATTATATTAATATTTTAATATAATAAAATTATTAATATAAATATAATATAAATATAAATATTATATTATATTATATTTATATAAATATTATGATAATATTAATATAATATTATATTATTATTCAATATTTCATCCTAATCATTCATTGATATTTTGTAAAATCTTAATCGTAGATGTTAAAAAGATATTTTTAGAAAGAAAAAAATACTATCAATTCGCATGCTATGAAAAGTGCTAAAACATATTTTTTCTACGGATTTCATTTTTTATAAAAAAAATATTTTTTTTATTTTTTTAAAAAAATTATTATTAATCAAAAATTATCTTTTCATCCCTTCGCTCCATGAACCAAACCAATCCGTCCAAGTTTCCCCATGCGAAAGTAGGAGAAACGACGACACTGAACGTTGGCCACCAACCTTTTACCCTACCAAAAATGAAATACCAAAACACGCCCACTCCTCCCAGAACCCAAATAATGACACCCTTTCACCCGACACCCCAAAATTGACTCCCACAAGGCGTGGGCCCTTAGGATTGTACGCCGCTCTAGTCAGACGGCAACCGGTTGTTTCCTGCTCCCTACCAATCATACCCTTCCACGTAGCCCTACCGTCCGCTTCTACACGTGCCCTTCTCCTGACACGGATCTGCAGGGCGACGCCGTCAACCACGTCCGTCAAGCCTCAAAGCACCCAAAATAATGCGATGCGATAAAACTTAAAAAGAAATATATCGGGCGTCAAAACGCCCGTCAGGAGGGCATCGCCGGTCGGCAGAAACCCTTCTCCCCCCCCGCTCCATCCCGTCGCCCTCCCCACCCGAAGCCCCAAAAAGCAAATTCCCACCCTTTTCCCCTCGCCGTCTCCACTTGATCCCTCTCCCCCACGCCTTCCGCCGGATCTCCACTATGGAGGACGACGACGACGCCCGCTCCGACTCTCTGTCCCCATCCCCGCCGCCGTCGCCGCCCCCGCCCCTGCACCCTGTCTCCGTGGTGGCGCCCTCCACTGTCGACGACGACCCGAGCCCCGACGCCAACGGTCGTACCGCCATCGAGCCCGTCACCGTCGCCGCCCCGCCCCACCACTCCCTAACCCTAGCCCTCCCCATTCAACGACCCTCCGCCGCCAGCACCCCTGGCGGCGGCGGCCGGGAAGATTGCTGGAGCGAGGGCGCCACCTCCACCCTGATCGATGCGTGGGGTGAGCGGTATCTGGAGCTCAGCCGCGGCAACCTGAAGCAGAAACACTGGCAGGAGGTGGCCGACGCCGTCACGAGCCGCGAGGGCTACACGAAGACCGCGAAAACCGATGTCCAGTGCAAGAACCGGATCGATACTCTCAAAAAGAAATACAAGATCGAGAAGTCCAAGATCGTCTCCGGCGTCGCCGCCACCTCCTCCTGGCCCTTCTTCAGCCGCCTCGATGACCTCCTCGGCCCCAACCACAAGCCCACCCCGGCCCCTGCCCCTGCCCCGGCCCTGCCTCCCCCTGCCAATCCGAGCAACCCGCAACATCCCTCGAAAATTCCGGCCGGCGTCCCGATCCTCCCCCAATTCCCCCAGCGGCAGCGCACCTCTCACCGCTCTTGGAACCAGAGCAAGAAGAGGAGGAGATCGCCGCCGTCGGTGTCGTCCCGGTCGGCCGGGAGGTCGGCGGACTCATCCGACGGGTTCCCTCCGGAGCCGTCTGCGAACAGGAAGAGGCGGAAGCGGGCGAGCGGGGTGGAGGACGAGAAGGAGGGGATGCAGGAGCTGATGCAGGCGATAGTGAGGTTCGGGGAGGTGTACGAGAGAGTGGAGAGCTCGAAGCTGCAGCAAGCGATGGAGATTGAGAAGCAGAGGATGGCGTTCACGAAAGAGCTGGAACTCCAGAGGATGGAGTTCCTTATGAAGACCCAGATGGAGCTCACCCAGCTGAAAAGCCGCCATCTTGGGAAGAGGAGGAGGAGGGATGAAGCTGGTGACAGCGGCAACCGCCGCCGCCACCACCACCACCGGAACGGCAACAGCAGTAACAGTAATAACAGTCAAAACAGTGGGTAGATAAGGGGTAGGTAGGAGAGTTTTATGGTCATTTGGGTGTTAGGAAAGATTTGGAAGCCAATGTCAGCTAGATCTAATATGGGAGTTTGTAGACAGCCCTATCCCTCTTCTGCAATCTAAAGAAGGTTGAAAGGAATTGTACTCTGTTCTCTGTCAGGCAAATTTAATGATTAATGTTACGGTGTTGGTAATTATGAAAATGATCTTTTTTAGAAAATGGATGTGCTTTTCTCTGAAATTTTTGACAGATGATGTAAAGTGGAAAGCTTCTGAGCGGCAGGATGAATTTGGAAATCAAATGTTAGGATTATATCTACATGGGATTTTGGGCAAATTTAGTTTATTAATGATATACGATGGTTGATTATGAAATGATTAATGATATATGATGGTTGATTATGAAATGATCTTTATTATTATTATTATTATTATTATTATTATTATTATTATTATTATTATTATTTTATGGACGTGATGTTCTGTGGAAGTTTTGACATCTAAGGTATCAAAAGGTCAAAGGGCTGTCTGTCTTCCAGATGTTCGGGCGATAAGGATATGGGATTTCCAAACAACTAAATTTCTTTTCAAAATTCAAAGCAATCGATAGTTATTTAAATGTATGAGACTGGGTTCTGTTCTATCTTTGGACAACTTAATTTTGTAATAATTATGATGATGAAGATGATGATCTTTTATAAGGATGTCATGTCTTTTAAGAGTCTTAGCGTGAGTACGTTCCTCGAAAATTGTGTGAGAAACAACCAAAAGAAGAGACCTTTTTTGGCTAAAAGCAATAAACAATTGATCTTAAGTTCAATTGTTGCAATATTGCTCGCCACATTTAGTTTATTTATATTATGATGACTGTGATGATGATCTTTTCTATGCCTGTCGTATTCTCTAAGAGTTTGAAATCTAATGCAGAGTAGAAATTTTTTTTTTTTCGAAAATTCAATGAGATTCGAGAATCCAGATTTAAAACAAACAAACAAAAGTGTTGGGTTGTGTTCCTAGAAGCCATCGACAGCTGATGTTGAGATTAATATAAATTGAAGCTACAACAGAATGCATAAGTTGGTGGGGTTGCAAGATTATAAACAGGATCTAGAGACTAGAATAGTACATATAGTAAAATATAGGAATACAAAATCAACTACAAAAAATAAAAAAGAAACAGAATTTGTTTCCAAAAATATTAAAAAGAAAAGATGATGTTAGTGTTTCAACCTTAATTGCCATACATACAACATTATAACACACAACTCGTGGGTTGGTGGGGATGAAAGAAGACCCCATCTTACAAACAGGACCTTAGAGCATGATATGGGAGGAAGATGCACTTGATGTCTGAAGCTAGGATGGATGCCCACTAGGGTAGGGTATAACTACTAGTTGGACCAGACATGGATCAGACCTTGCTTGTTGCCAGTGTAGATCTCATTCCTGTCCTCATCATAGAACAGGGCAGTCACATCCTCCAAAGCTTCCCTGATGGTGCTCCGGATGGTCGATCGATTGGAATCACCTCGCTTGCGAGGGGAAATCTGGAGTGTAGAGTCCAGTGGGCATATTTTGGCAATGCACTTCCCAGTAAGGATGTTGCTCATGTTGATGGATCCAACAGGAGAAGCTGCAGAGGTTTCATTAGGTCATAGGATCAGAAATCATTGTGACACAAAAACAGCAGATAAAATTTATCTGTGATTCGAAGCAAGGAAGACACCTTCTCCCTCATCTTCACTTCCATCTTCAGCCTTGCAGTAGGAGATAATCAGATCCTGGTCGCTGGTGATGTAAATGTTGTTGGTATTACAATCGGGATGCCACAGCAGGTGGTCTTCAAAGGAAGTAACGAGTTCTCCGCGGAAATTCCACACTGCAACTGTCCTGTTCCGGAACGTTAAGAAGAGGTGGTTTTCATAGAGGAAGATGAATGCTGAGGGGGTCATGAATTCAGATCGGCTCACTTCAATCAGGTTCGAGTTCCGCACCTGCACCAACAGCTATAGAATATGATGACTGAAATGAAGAATATATTGTAGAAGGTACAGGAGGAAAAGGATGTAGCAGCTTACATCGCGAATCTGAAGGTTCTCATTCTCTTGCTTGACCAGAAGCTTCTCATTGAACTGCTCGATGAAGTCAACCTTCTTGTTACGGTGTAACAGGTGATTGAAAGATTTCAACACTGTTCCATCTTCAATTGACAGGATAGTCAGTGGAACATAACCAGGAGTCCTCTGGTATATTAGCAGCATGATTCCTGGACTGTAATTGAGAGAGGGAGAGAGAGATCATAAGATGGACAGATTCAGATGCATCAAAGTAATGCTTGATGCATAAATGAGATACTTGAAAAAACAATCAAAAACCTTATTTTGATCTCCTGTATATTCTTATCACTTATCGAGTACAGATAGGAGTAATTCTTCAGGTCAAATACCTTGTAGGTTCTGCAAATGTTAGCATGAATCTGATTAGACAACCACATAGCTATATCATGATAACAATATGCAGAAGGGATGAAAGTTTGCTTACCCATCCTGAGCTGAATAAGTTAGTACTTTGCCATTTACATCATCAAATTCAACAAAACCAGGCCACTTTAGTGACTCAGTTTCAAAAAGAGGATAGCCAGCATCCAACTGATTCCTCCTAATATACCTGTCAGAGTTCCGTGAAATGTCATGAATGAAGGTTGAAAGGTTTATTGCTGATTCAAATATCAATACAGACCATTCATTCATCAATGCCAATCCTAAATAATTAGGATAAGAAAATTGTTAACTAGTTGTAACCATAACTAATACGGTAACTAATTGTTAATAAAATCAAGACAATCTCAATAACAGACACAATGAGCTACGATCACTGTGGGAATCCTGTCTTTTCTGTAATATAGGTACATTATGATCATGGTTGAGAATCCTATCTTTTCTGTAACATAAATAATCAGTTTGACAAGAATAGCGACCGAGAAGAAGAGAGATGAACAGTTCTTTCATCAACACAAGAATAACTAGAGGATGAAATAATCATAAATAAGCATACTTGAAAAGTTAAGATCCTCGCATAAATTAAATTTCTTACTCTATTGGAGTTGTCCTGCACTTCAAGGAACTGAAATGGTCCGATGCATAAACCGACACTGTGATAAGTGACTCGTTATTCTTATTATAAAACAAGCTTCTAATCACTTCATCAGGACTTATGTTCAAGAAGCATATGCGTTTGTTTGTTGCTGTCAACAAAAAGAATAAAGAGGTGCAAATGACAATCAAAATAAACTAAAGGGTCAACAGAAAAATGTTAAAATGACAGGCTTACTCCGACTGAAAGCAGCACAGAGACCCGATTGTGCAAGAGCAAATATGACATCTTTTGCTGCAACAATCTCAATGATTTTGGACCTCTTCTTTAGAAATTGCAATCTCAGAAAAAAATTGACATTGTGATCATAGGTATCAAATTCCTCCTGCATAACCCAATGAAGGATCATTTCTCCTTTTTTTTTTTTTTTGTGGCCAAAAAAAGGAATCATTTCAAATACACAGCATTTGTTTAGCATGAGGCAAGGTGAGAACTGATGAAGCTTAGAACCTGCTGTCATTTCACGGTGACTGATGCATTTCATATAAAAGTACTCCTTTTTCTGAACAAATACTTAAAACACTATTGCTTAATCAATACGATAATCCCATATACCAGACCTGGCCCTAAGTCTGATCTTGTTTCATCAATCAAATATAAAATAGAGTAATCGTGTTTGACTCACCTAGGTATTTTAAAGCTTTCTTGCGCAAAACCCTGAAAAGATTGGTCAGAAGCACATATAATAAAAAGTACCAAGATGAGCTAAGAAAATGAGGAACACAAATGGGTTCCAATACCTTTCCTCACATGCAAGCACCATGACTGCTATGACCAGATAAAAGTTGTTTTACAAATCTAATTCTAGGTCACTCATAGGGAAGAGATTTAGATGGCAACCTATTGCAACTGCAACAGGTTAATCATTCAAAGGATGAGAAGGATGATTTATCATGGACATACTCCATGTATCACATTAATCCCTGGAATTAACCCCCCTTTCCCCTCTTTTTTTTGTGGTTGTTGGTGGTGTGGGGGGTGGTGGGGTGTGCAACTTAAACCATCCCCCTCATCCACCATACGAGCAATGCATTATGGTTGCAATGGGTTGGAGACTTAAACCACTTCCCACCAACAGAAGCTTGCAAGATTCGTATAGTTCTTTGTTGCAGGGCTTATCCAGCATGTTTCTGTGGATTGAAAAAGCCGATTACACATGATTCTGCACAAAGCTTCTTTTGCTTGTTAAAGGAAATATAATATAGTTCTAGCATGTTAACTTCATGATGTACAGGATTCAAAATGAAATGAAGATATGTTTGATTAAGGTCCTATTAGCTGTTTAACTTTGTTAACAGAAGCAATGATTCTCATCCTCATAAATGTTAGTGGGGCCTTACATGATATACTTTTTGGACTGCAATTTTTAATATGTCACTACTCATGGTAACACCTAAAGGAACCGAACAAAACAAAATCCAGGGAGCGCAGAAGTGTAATATGAAGATAGCAATAAAACAGTGGACCATTCTGCTCCCCATTTCTAGATGGTTACATATGTCTAAAGGCTGAACATCAAAGTTTTAGTGGGCATTTCAGTTAAGAATCCAGAATAGGTGGAAAAGGAAAAAAAAAGCTGATATAATATAGAACAAAAGACTATGTGGAACGTTCTAACATGTTGGGTACAGAAGTCTGACTAGGCATTGCATACAACATCATGTGATATCATCACCACAGGAAGTGACTTTAAAACTACTCACAATTGCCAGCTAGGAAGAACATCAACATTTAGAACTATATGGAAATCTTCAGAGTTCGAAAGAGGGGCTTATAAAGATGCACATTCTGCAGGCATTCTGGCTTGTTTTACCTAGTAGTGTTAGGGTTAAAACCTTTAATGAAGCAGATGCTAGATCTCTCAAGGACTTGAAGCACATATGCTGCATGTTCACCTAGATATTGCAGTTGAAGGTCCTTGAGGTTAGCCAGAAAGAAGCAGAAACATAAGAAATTTGCTTTTCATCAAAATAGGTTCAGCTGTAGGGGCATTGGCTTTTGTGCAAGTCTCAGTCAGTATTTTGAACAAATGATCTCTTTGTAGGTATGCATAAATATGTAGAAGATGTTTGACGAAAGATAATACTAAGCAAAGACTTCACTAGATATTGTTAATACTCTTTCACTCTTTTTGTGCTTTTTTTCCTATCCTATAACAAAGATTAACTTTATCCCTTTGTACAGAGTTTCAAATTAATAATAACAGAAAGTGAAACTACACTTGCACTTTCAATGACCTAACTTAAACTGAGACCTGAGATATGAGAAAGAATGTTAAATCTTCTCTCAATTTTTTTTTTTTTAAAAAAAAAGAGGAGTGTGAGTAGCACTGCCTTAGTTGCATAGATAACTTTGACAGTACATTTATGATATATAGTGATCTTGGTTTCAAGTTGAAATGGAGAATCTGGCCCATACTGGTCCTTTGAAGAAATACCTCATCATCTCCTGGCCCCTTTTTGCTTCATAATAAAGTAAGCCTAGTAAGCCGGCACACTAAAACCTTTCTCTCAATCCTATAAAACCCTAGTCCTCAAGGCCTAAAGAGTAAGCAGTCATGCTGAAAAAGGTAAGACCAGCTAAAGCGAGGGGAATATTTCTTCCTGCTATTTGGTTATGGTTTTAAGTTCTGACTGCTAGTTTGGCATGTAGAACATCGGACACAAAAGCTTGGCCTTGATGCAGGACTATTAAGGAGATGAACTCATGGTATCCAAATAGATTTAGAAAAGTAAAGGAAAGAAGGATCTTTAATGTCTGAAGAAAAGCATAAATGCTAAATTTGTTGCAAAATTTCTGTTAAATCTAATATTTCTTTTGAATTATAAGGTTAAAAAACTTTTGAGCAAGATTGATATTCGAGGAGACTGTAACAAACTGAGCAAGTATATCACTTGATTAGGATTTAACAGTTTTCAGTGAAGCAAAGAGTGAAATCTAATGTTTGCTGAAATTATTACAAGTATGAATTTACATGGATTACGGAAGCTCAAGAGACTGAAACATGTAATAGAGAGTAGAGATTACGAGTCACAAGTTTTAGCTTTAAAGGACTTTTAAGAGGTCATAAGAGTTAAATACAAGGTAACAATAAGGCTAGATAAAGAAAACATAGATGGAGATAAATTCAATAAAGAAAGAGGCTCACGGTTATTAAACATCACTGCACCAAACTACCGAGGAATCACATGATTTGCACCAGCTTTACCTAAATCACCGGACACAAATGCACATCGTGAACTGGTACATTTCGTACCTATCGCAATATAATTCATCATAATTCAAATGCTGAGGAGGTTTAACTTTTATCAACTGGATGAGATCAGGATATGATGTTGGGCATTGCCTTATTTAGTTAGGACCAAGGAGGCCAACAAGATGGAATTTCAATTTTGTAAGTGGGATCAAGATTCTTGGAATGCTAGAAATAAGGCTGTCTAATAGTAAACAGTGTAGAGAGGTGGTGTAAGTTTTCTTTGGATCTCTCAACATAAAGAAGTGGTCAAACACATGAGCCTGAAGCAAGTGAGGATGAGGTTGCAGGAATGAGCACGAGCATACAGAAGTGGATTTTTTTTTTAAAAAAAAAAAAAAAGAGAAAAAAAAATAGAAGGTGCAAGTGCCTAAGAAACACTCATACAACTATGATACACAACACACACACACACACACACACATATAGTGACGTGGAAGCATAACCACTGCTTCATATTAATGCCAACCATCTAACTTCATGAAATATGTCACCCTGTGGATGGTTGGAATCTTTGCAATGAGTGAAATGGCGGAGAGAAAGTGGGAGAGCCAAGCTCAAACACACACACACACATATAAATAGAGAGAGAGAGAGAGAGAGAGAGAGAGAGAGAGAGAATAAATCCTAAACCTTGACCTCTTTGAGGTTTCAAAGGCCGGCAAATCCGACCAGGAGAGGAATCCTTGTTCCTTCAAGATTGTTGATCTAATTCTTGGGAGCTCTAAGATCGAGCCACATGAAAGAGATCTTGGCAATCAATCCATTTAGTCACTATACTGCAAGGCTTCAACCACCAGCAGACACCTAGCTGCCAAGTATCTCTCTCTTTCTTCCCCCATCCCTTCCCTATCACCGCTGCCTCTCTCTCTCCCGAACCGTGTCTTGGGATTTTAGGAACCATGTTTCCTAGCCAAATATAGTTCAGAAACACGGAACCACAGTTCTGGGCAGGTTCAAGAGGGGAAATAGGCATTATACCAAGTGGTGAACTATATAAATCTTATATAAAATATAGATTTTAAAACTTACAGTATTTATGATATACCATTGATCTTCTATTATGGATCAAAGTTCTTAATATTTTCACTCAGGATTTGGAAATGGAATCGATTCCAATAATGCCTTCACCATCAAAAAATTGATATATATTCTAATATGGAAGAATGTATTTTCTAATCCTACCCCTATTGAATTGGGTTGGTTAGTAGGTAAGGAATTTTGAACTACAAACTTGAATTTGTACCAAGCGAACCAATGAACCACGTAACATAGATATGTATCTCTAGTTAAGTAGACTGGACTTTCAACTCATGGAGTTGCACTTCCAGTCCATCCCTCAACAATATTGAGGTAAGAATTTGTATGTCAGCACTCGACATAGCCCACCTTAAAGGGAAATTCACTTACATTTCTAGCACTCACCACAATCAATTTAACCAAAAAGATATCCCAAAAAAAAAAAAAATCAAAACTACCATCTGGAGACTTTTAGAGCATGATTCTAACAACAATACAACAATATGAACAGCATCTCCAACTCTATCCAAACTAAGTTTGGAACATCAATAACCCTAAACCTCTCTCTCTCTCTCTCTCTCTCTCTCTCTCTCTCTCTCTCTGATTAGCATAATGAAGATAATATTCAAATTCAGCCCAAAGTCACATTGACTCAAGCATTGGTAAAATATTATGAGATCTTTAAAACCAGCATTTACCAAAACCCTTTGGAACGATCACCACAAGTTAAAATTCATACTAATAGTTTATCCAAGACTAGCTCTTGGATATTATGGAACTAGCATGTAATGGATAATCTGTTCCCAGCCAAACAGAAAGACTTAACATAGAGCACCTGCCCCCCCGGACTACATATCTGAAATTGTTTACATCCATCCTTCTTACAAATTTAAATCATGTCTAAACAAAAAGGAGGCCAATTCAAAACAAGACCCAAGGATTCATCTCCTTCTCCACCTAATCCACAACCTCTCAACCTAGCATTTAGGCCATAGAAAACTAAACAACTTAAGAAAGCCACACAGTTTCTTATAAATTGAAACAACCTTCCAAAACCTAATGTTGTACCCCTTATCTAGCAACTATCTACTTTTTATCTCAAACACCTTTATGTTTCCAAAAAATATCCAGAAAGTTTTAGCTTATGAAAATAACATCATATGTCTTCTTTATTATGCATCTTTAGTTACTCCTGTATCACAACTCCTACCTCTTTACTCTCTACAATTATTTTGCCAACAACACTAATACATCTTTAACAAGCCAAACTCTGGAAAGACACAGAAGAATATAGGCAACATAAAAGTCAGTCTTAAATGCCCCACTTTTCAATAAATATAAGAGTGATATGATGGGTATTGTAAGCGGCTATGCTAGAATATCAATCTAGAAAAAATTGGCATCATATTTTTCCAGTAGTGGCTCTGAGTGTAATATCATTAGTGTTACACAATGTTAATATATTTCTTTGTGGAGCTAAAACCCAAAATTTGCACTAAGAAAACGCTTCCACCAGATAGCCGCCTAAGGGATCAAAAATTTGTATCGGCATCATTTATATTTTCTAATTCTAAGCACAGTCACAAATTTGTGTGCGGAAACAATTCGACGGGGAACAAAGATTCAAAATTGCGTAAAAATGTGGAAAATTTATCAAAAATAAACCCTAATCTAGAAGTCGGCATTTAAGCACGAACCCTAGTCCGAATATTGATCCCCGCAGCCTTATGATCAAATCCGTGAACAGGCTTCCAATTTTAGCTATCCAAAACCTCAATAAAAAACGCGATGAACTAAACTCCCCACCAAATTATAAACGCCAACCACAAAACTGTAGACCACTTACAAGATTTCCGAAATTAAGAAACTATCAAACGCGCAACCTAACGGAATTCAAAACCCTAGAACAAGAAAACCCTAATTCGGGTCGTTTTAAAGCACGAACCTGAAGCTGGATGTTGCGGAACTTCTCCGGCGCGTTGGTGGCGGTGCCCCGTGCCATCCGCGGAAACCCGCCAATCTCGCGACGGTGGAGCTTCCTCACGGAGTTGACGCAGTCCCGCTCCCGGAGCTTCCGGGCGGAACCCTCGCCGGAGTTCAACTCCCGTCCGCGCTTCCTCGCCGTGACCCGAAACCGGACCCTCAGCAGAGACTTCTTGTGGTTCTCCATCTCCACCCCTCTCCGCCTCCTTCTACTTCTCTGATGGCCGGAACGACGGGAAAACGTGAGGGGAAGCTCACAGGGTAGAGGGAGGAAGGCATGGAGCTAAGGTTAGGGTTTGCCCCAACTCCATGGCTACCGTGGAGGAGCTCCCTCTTCGTGTTTCTCTTTGTCTCTCCTCGTGCCCTTCGAACGCCACGAGTGGAATTTGAAGTTGCCGGAAAAGAAATTTCGTATCGTGTTTGCTCCTTATAACGTCAAATACCACCAAAGGGGTCGGCCTGTTAAGACCGGAATGCGGTTTGGTCCCTTGCTAATTTGAATATCTGATAATATCCATACCTATGTTGATATCCACCAATGAAGAATAGTTGTGGATACAGATAACAACTAACCGAGAGCATTTCAAATGAGAAAAATGACTTAATATGAGAGATAAAAAAATATAATAATAATTTTTAGATCCACATCAATAATTCAAATGAGTGCCATGCATACTTACGCTCGCACGTTAAAAAATAAAAAAAAAAAAAATAGACCTTAGGATATTTAGATAGTTTGGACAATCATAACACTCATCTGAACTATTGATATACATCCAAGGATTATTATTATGTCCTCTCACCTCTCACATTAAGCCACTCCTCTCATTTGATACGCTTCCACAACTATCTAATGAATATCTAAATATTCGATCCTATTTATAATTTTATTTAATTTTATATCATATTTATAAATTAAAAAATGATCGTATTAGTATATATTAATTTTATTTATCTTCTATTTAGTAATTTTTTAATTTCATGATTATAAAGTCGATTTATATCTGAATAAATATTCATAGTTTCGGTATCCGATTTATATCTGAATAAATATTTATAATTTCGATATCCGATTTATATCCATATTCATTTAAAATAAAATGGATATGAAATTTTATATATGACTATATATGTATCTATATTTATCAAATATAATAAATATAGGTATGGATATATCAGTATTTGATCCACGTCCGATCCAATTTCAGCTCTATTACCCCTTATCAAACCAAATAACCCAACAATAACTAAACCTTTTCTATGCCCTTTTGTTTTTTTTTCCCTTTGTAAAAATTCTTAATTGATATTAATCTTGTTCAACGGTAACAATAAATCAAGGTTAGTGCATATATGCTATCAAAGGGCTTCATAGCTCAATCCCCCTATAAGCAAAAGCTTTTAGATGCTAATCTTGATTTTTAAGATTATTTGGGTTGATGTTAGTTTCGTATTGTCTTTTGGATTTTTTTTCCCCATTTTGATGTCTCTGCTAGCAAGGGTCCATTCAACCTGCTAGTATACATGCAATATATGGCTTGCCTAGGTAGTCACATTTGGATTTTAACACATTATGCATGATTGACTTGCTTGTTTGATAGTAGGTTCATTTGCATTTGCGATCCTATGTCAGCAAGAAAATTATTCATTTATTTACTAGAATTGATTAATGATTTATTGTATGTTCAAACTAGATCATATTACTAGCTAATGGTGTTGTGAGAAGTTTAGAGGTACAAGTAAGTTAGACTAGCTCACTAAATTCTGAAATAGATATTTTGAGACAATCATGGTTGTTGTCATACATTCATAAAGTTAGCTTGGGCTTGACCTGCTATGCTAATTTGAATTGCGATAATTATAGCCATACTCTTAAAATATTTAAATATATAAGAGCTAGATATCCTTTTTGAAAAAAGGAAGATGGTATTTTTTAGAAAACGAAAAGCTTACGCAAACAATCCCGAAGAAAAATGTTAGCACATGTTAAAAATTATCATATGACTATACTATTGGAACCAAAATATAAGCAAGTCCTTTAGCTCCATCGTATCATAAGCTTGTTATTAAACGATGATAAAATCAAGACCCTTGTTTCTTTTGCTTCCCTAATTCACACTCACATGCATGTTCCTCCTCCCTCCGTCTAACACATACCCCGAAGAACATCACCCCTTCTTCTCCCACTATCCCTCCTTTAATCAACACACCTCTTCCTCCTTTTGTTTTATAACTAATAGCTAAACTCGTGCATTTTCCTTAGCCATCTCCTTCTTGATACGATATTTGGAAATAGTCGAAGTACTTGGCCTAAAGAATTAGCTACTTCACAAATAAGCTTTTGAAAAACTAATTATGAAGATAATCTTAACAAGCTAGCTCTACCATGAAATAGAGCATCAGAGAGAAATACTTCATAAAATTAACAACACAAGGTTTAACGCAAATTAGAGATTGTCATCTTAGTTGAATCACAAATTATTTTATTAATTGTTGATTACCTATAAAATTTAAAGATATATGTCAACAAATTTTGCAGCAAATTTCATATGTCCTGTATTTTTTTCTCATCGCCATTATAGCTACTTACCAACTATTCATGCAATTACTTGAATTATAAAATAAATTATAAATGGTTGTTTTAGTACTTGCACTATATTACATGTGGTGACTTTTCGTTACTTTCCTCTTTGTTGTTAAAATTACTTATTTTCACTGTATGCAAATTAAATAGTCAACATGCAATCATTGCACCTTTCAGATTCTATTTCCATTAATTTTGTTTCTATCATTAGTGGTGGAAAAATTTATGTGCAGAGGACCTTTGTTAGTAACTTTTTATTGATATAGTCTTTTAAATTATAATATTTATTATATTCTCTTTATTTTTAGGGAAAGGGAGGCAGGGAATGTCATCCTGAAATTTATTAATTGAAAACAATATATACAAGGATAGAGATTATTAGTGCCGATAACAGACAATAGGTGTAATAGATTTTTTACTAATAAATGAATAAAGTTTAAAGCTATATTGTTATCATGCTTTAAGAGCTATTCACTACAGCAAAAAGGATGGTTGTCGATCTTTTTTTGCCGATGCTTTTTGGAAGCATCGACAAGTTGCGCTGACCTGCCGACGCATTTTAAAAGCGTTGTGATTCAACGATACTTAAAAACGTCGTAAAATTTCATCATTTTCAACGCCGATGCTTATAGCAAAAGTATCGCTAAATACAGAAAATACCGATGTTTTTTTGCGTCATTATTTAACGACGCTAAAAAACATCGTTAGATTCGATTAATACCCCCATTCTCCCGTGCCCTAATCTATCTGCCGCCGCCTCCTCCCACCCATTCCTCCATCTCCATCTCCGCCAATTCTTCACCGTCGGTGCCGCACCCGCCGTCCACGCCGCACCGCTGTCCGCCGCTCCCCTCTGCTGCCGCGTCCGTCCACACCGCACTCGCTGTCGCTGCCGTCGTCGTCACTATTCGCCCAATCTCCCACTTCTTTGTCTTGTCTGGTGCCAGCCTCGGCCTCTACATCTTTGTTATCATTCTCCTCTTCATTGGTACTCCCCTTCTTTTTTTTTTCTTCTTTCCTTAATTTCTTGAAATTTGTAGAATCATATGGGTTTATAGATTTTTTTTTTCTCGATTTTCTTGAAAATTTTTGGCATATACCTAGAGGATATCTATCTTATTTTTGTTCCAGTGTTATGCCCTCTGTATTACTACCATCAGACGCACCCGATGAATTATCCACTCCTTGGAATTTTTACAGTGTCTACATTCACCCGGTTTGTTCCTCAGTCGGGTGAATGAATACGATCCAATCAGCAAGCAGAGACATGCATGGTTTGGATCCTATTGATTTGAAGTCAATTTTCAAATTAAAATAATTTGAATTAATTTTTTAAAATTAAAATTAAAATCAAACTGACTATATATAAAAATCTATTTCGATCGAATCAAAAAAATTAGTTCGATTTAATTTGATTTTATCGGATTGTAGACTATTGAACTTCTGTCAAATAAAATTTTTAATATTCATCAAAACAGTAAATGGACTTTTTACATTCATCAAAACGGCAAATGTGGAAGAATTTTTTATGTGGACATATAATAAGTAATTTATTAAAGACGTATTTCTAACATTCATCAAGACAGTAAAATGCAAACAATATAAAAGTAATATACTTCCAAATGACAACTATGAAAATTGGCCTAGATTGAACTAAAGTAGCATCCTCTCCAATCTGGAGGTGGATAAATGATCAGAATATTATGGTAAATCAGAATTTAGCTGAATACATATAAAATTTGGTGTGAATGTACTAGATAGAGCATGGCCGGTTCATTTATAGTTAATAGACTGTTAAACAGGATGAGATGAACTAATAACACTCAATTAGAAAGCAGGAAATGGGAATATGTGACTACATTTAAAGGATATTTTGAGAAAAACTTGGACAATTTGTCGCCCATAATAATGATTGGTAAAGAATTATCCATCAGCCTTGCACCATTTATAATGTTTTAAAACCAAATAATCAAAATCAATCAACTTCAGTATAAATAATAGTATAATAATAACCTGACAGTGATCACATTTTCAATGTTACATCAACATCACCCAACAAAATAAATAGATTAAGAGAATCAAAAAAGAAAAGAAAAAAAAAACATCCAATTGTTTAGCCGAACGCAAGGTTGGTAGACCATACTAACTGTAGCAATTGAACTAGAACTAATTCTTTTCTTTTCTATATGTTTTCAATAAGAAAATTTTACCTGATGCCATTCTTTAGCTGAAAGCATGGTTGGTAGATTATACTAACTGTAGCAATTGAACTAGAAGGATGTTACCTTATCTTATTATCCCTATGGAGTGGAAAATGCTTACAACTTTATAAGCATAATGAATATTTCAAGGCTAAATTAGAAGGATGTTTTGGACAGAGAGAGGGGTTTTATATGGTGTAAAATTTGTGATTCAACAAAGACAGGAGCCATGATCTAGTGACACCTAGAATATCAATCAATTTATATGATGAAAAATCCTCCTCGAGCCAAAGCCAGCAACTGATGCTAGCGTAAGGGGAGATCTCCTAGAAGAAATAGATCAAATTTATGGGAATACTTATAGATATTAAGAAGAAATGGTGTAGAAAATTAGGGTTTTGAATGAATCAATTAATGTTCCTTAGGACTGCCGTAGAGAAGAGCCACATAAAGTTTAGTACTCCTCACCTGCTCTCTTTGGGAGGTCTCTCCATTTGCCTTCGCCATGGGCTTTTATGTAATCGGCGAAAATCTTATCCTCCTGAGCAAACCATGATCCTCGATTGAGTCCCACCTTGGAGCAACAAAGTCCAAGCTATTCTCAAGCCTCCCCGGATTGTGCTTGTTTCACTCTAAAAGATGATACAACCATAAGGAGTTTGTGATTAACCTTGTACATAGCAGAATCCCTAGCATTTCTACTCCAAGCATGGGCAATAACGTCCCTTGCCGGAGGATACTCCCTTGGAAAAATCTCAAAAGACAAATGTTTAGAACATCTATGCCTACCAGAGTCAAGATGAAGCAACAAGGGGGCATTGAAGGCATTGTGATCAATATGGGACCCCATAGTATTAGAAAAGAATTGTAACCAACTAGAGTTATTTAAAGCATGGTCAAGCTGGCCCTGACCTAGCAAGCCCTGAGTGATTGCTGCACCAAAGGGGACCAAAGAAGCCAAGTTCATGAAACTCTTGATCAGCCACAAAATTATGAAATTGATGCACTTTCCAAGAGATTTTGAAGTCCCTACCACCCCTGTCATCATGCATGGAGAGAACAACATTAAAACCACCTATTATAAGAGAAGGAATGTTGAAAAAATTACTTTACCAAGCTCTCTCCACAATACTTGATACTAAATTGACCTCTTTTTCCATGCCACAATTATCCCACTGAAAAATAGGGGTGGCAATCAGATCGAGCCCGGTCATAAACGGATTGGATCAAAAATGGACTGGGTTGGAAATGTCTAAATCTAAATCTGATCAGTTGATTAAATATGTCAGATTTTGAAATCTGAACCAACCCCATTTAATAAACAAGTTAGCTGATCCAACTCATTTAATCTATTTATTAAATGAGTAACTTGTTTATATAACCAACCTAATCTGTTTTATCTGTTTAAAAAATAGTTGGATTTATAACTACCGGAGCTATTAACCCAACCCAAAATTGAATCTGTTTAACCCGTTACACACATCAACAAAACAACATCCAAATAAAACATTAATGTACATATTCTATTGCATACATACATCGAACTATAGACTCATCTTTTGATTAATGTACATATTCTATTGTATCCGTACATTTATTTATTTTTGTATGGATAAAAGAATTATGTACATTAATCAATTGATTGTCCAGTATGGACAGTTTGAAAAATATGAGTAATTCTATAGGTCATTACAATAATCAAATGGTATATTGAGGGTTCGAAAAAAATTTCGGACGGTATTTTTCTTTTGTTCTCCCTATACGGGAGAACTAAGAAAAAATACTGCCGAAAATTTTTTCGACTCTTGTTGTATATCATTTGATTACTGTAATTGACCTATAGAATTAATGCATTTTCTGAATGGGATAGGACTTTCTTTACCTATTAGTTGATGATAGCAAGCATTTACTATGTAAACCATATCATATCTAGATGTATTTTTGAGTCTTCAAGTTATATAATGAACTACAATAGCTGTTATTTTTTTAGATTTTATGAAATGACTGATATTTTTTACTCATTGTATTAATATAGATTGTATAATTTTTCTTATTTTTAGATAAGTTATAAGTTCGGTCATTTTTATCCTACAATGGACAAAAATTGGATAAATAAACCAAGAAATAGTAAAGAATATTTAGATGGAGTTCATGACTTCATTAAATTTGATATGAAGAAAAGTAGTTTGAATGAAAAGATTTTATGTCCATGTCGAAAATGTGTAAATAGTTCTTCTTTAGATCCACAAATTGTTGAAAAATATTTGGTATGGAATGGTTTTTTAAGAGGTTGTACCGATTGAATTTTTCATGGGGAATCTATGTTGCCATCATCATGTAACCAACCCCTGACTCATTTTGGATCCACTAGCCTACAAGACAATTCTGCAAGAGATGATGATATAAGGGGTTTGACCATAGATGCTTTTGGACTTAGTGTTCAAAATTTAGGAGAATCCAGTAGTATACAAAAAACAGTTGGGATGTTTGATGGATGTACGCATACGGAACGTATGCATGTTGAGGAGCCTATACATACATCTAATGATGAGACAGCTTGTTATCACACCTTAATGAAAGATGCAGATGAAGAATTATATCCGAGTTGTACGAAATTTTTTAAGATTTCTTTTCTTGTACATTTATTCCATTTAATATATTTGAATGGATGGTCTGGGAAGAGTTTTACCATGCTACTCAAGTTATTAAAGGATGCATTTCCAGAAAGTACTCATTTACCACCATCGTATTATGAAGCCAAGAAAGTAGTAAAGGAATTGGATCTTGGATATGAAAAGATTCATAGTTGTCCGAAAGATTGTATGTTATATCGAGATGAAAATGCTAATCAAGAGTCATGCAATATATGTGAATCTTCAAGATGGATAACACAAAAAGAAGATCGAGACGATGTACTGATTCTACCTTTTATTTATATAAATGCTAGGTGACATCATGCGTCGCAGGGGACGATATGCTGGTGTGCAGTTTCAGTTTTCACAGACAGAGGCCGGTACGTCTTCTTCAGCACAGCAGTCTGAGGCCAGTTCAGCTGCACAGCATTTCGAGCCCTGTCCTTCTTCATCATCAGCAAAGCACGATCCTCCTGTTCATTAGCCAGATGATGAGATACACGTGCAGGATATATATTGTCTTTCATGTAATTTTATTTTTATTTTATTTTATGTATATTTATGATATCGTTATTTTTATATATTTTTTGCAGAAGGATCCGGGAGAGTACGCTCCAGATGTGGACCACAGTAGTACGAGATGTGTGGCAGATGCGTGAGGGCGAGAGAATTGTTGTGGAGTGCAATCAGCTAGGTCAGCTAATTAAGAAAGCTGCTTGCTTATTGACTTCATTTTTAGGGACTGTTGCTTAGAGGCCTCAGCTATGTCCGTTGGGCTATGCAAAATGGAATGACATACTTCCAACGTACAAAGTTGAGCTCCTCCGAGTTATAGAGGTAATGAATTGATGTTCATACTGTATATTAATTGTTAATCACTTATATAATTTATTTTATTTAATTTTTTTTATAGAGCAAGTTTGTTCTCCCTCCATCCACTCATGATTTTGTAATGAAGTCTCTCAACCACAAATGGAAAGAATATAGAGTACAATTGAAGAGGGACTATATGAGACAAGGTATGACAGAGGAGGAGGTTGCTAGGAATTGTCCTCCTGATGTACCCCCTTATCAGTGGATGGAGTTGGTTCATTATTGGTTCTCCGAGAAGGCACAGGTATATTATCTGCTCATTATCTTTTCTTTCAAATATTTTATAAAAATATTGATTTATATTATATATTTTATATTATACATATAACAAGTTCTTTACTTTATTTTACAGACTTATTCTGCTATTGGTAGAGCTGCACGAGCAGCTCAGTCTGTTCCTCATACATCAGGGTTGAAGAGTTATGCACGACTCCGACAGAAGTTTGTATGTTCCTTAAATTTTCATAATTAACTTCTAATTTTTATGTTGAAATATTTATATAACTAATATCATTATGTATCGTGAACCATGTCTGTATCATGATACTCATATATTTTTTTAAATTATTATAACTATTTGCTTAAAATTGAAATTATTTGTGTAGGTGGATGAGCATGGGAGGGAACCCGGTAAAGTGGAGTTTTTACCGGATGACTCATACTCATCAGGATGGTACTTTTGTTCGAGATGAGTCGAGAGATTTATATGTACGGCATTATTAATATTCTATTTTTTATAATAATTTTAATTTAATTTTGTTAGCTATTAATATATAACTCTTGTTTTCAAAATAAATACAGGAGAGGGCTACATCTCTCATTGCGGAGCGTGACGACGAGTCCGCAGCATCTACGCAGCAGAGCCGTATCGAGGCTGAGGTATTCACAGAGTTGATGGGACCAAAGCGCTACGACCGAGTGAGGAGTTATGGAGTAGGAGTTACCCCCACTCAGTTATCTGAGGTTAGTAGATATACGCAGCATGCTGCAGCAGATGCTCAGGATTCACGCGTTCGCAGACTTGAGACGGAGATACATGAGATTAGACAGAGTCGTGCCGCTGAGATGGAGGAGATGCGACAGAGCCGTGCCGAGATGCAGGCCATGAGGGGACAGATTGATCGACTTATATCTTTATTAGAGATCTATGGTCCATCTCAGGTAAACACATATTATTAAATATATATTTTTATATTAATTTAATGATCTATATATTTTTATTTATAGATATACAAATCATGCTTTTGATATGTTTCTTATAGGCTCCTGGCACATCAGACACCCTTCGAGACAGCGGCACGTCACGTGGAGACAGCGACGACCATCCGCCTGCAGATTGATATTATTTTATTTTTATTATATTCTTATATTTATTTATATTACTCTTGATTATAATGGACGATTAGTACTTTATTTTTATTTATATAAAACAATGTCTTTTGGTTTGGTTAAATTTGCTATTGAAGTTTGCTTTTGGTGTGAATGGTGGTGATTGTACAGGTTTATGTTTGAATAATTGATATAATTTTGTACATGAATGTATGTATTCTTTTTTTGTATATAAAATCTGTATATTTTTTTTTCTATTAAAAAATTTAACGACGCTTATAAGCATCATTAATACACCATTTAACGACGCTTATAAACGTCGCTAATGACTTAACTGCCGACGCTTCGAAAAGCATCTTGGTAGAATGGAGGACGCGTTGTTATTAACGACGCTAAAAAATACCGTTAAAATTTAATTTTACGATGCTTTAAAGCGTCGTTGAAAAATATTGCGACGCTTTTAAAAAGCGTCGGCGCTTTTCATCTCCACTCTTACATAGGCGATGCTTTCGCGATGCTTTTTGAAGCTTCGTAAAGCTTATTGACGATGCTTATTAACGTCGTAAAATATATTTTATAGCATCGTCTTTTACCATTTTCACTGTAGTGATTGTAACATATATAACAACTTCTAATATAAAATAATAATTTAAAATTTTTAAAAAAAATGATGATATTTTATCTATAAAAAAAATATAATAGAATATTTTTGATAATTTATTAAATTCTTAAGTTATTTATTTTTAACTTAATTTGTGTAATAATACAAGAAATTAAGTCTAAAAAAATCTTTATTATTTATTATTTCATTAGGTACAGGGAGGAGGTCACCACTGAGAAGCTGGAGCATACGAAAAGGAAGCTATAACAAAAAAGTGGGAACGAGGCAAGGGAATGGCAGTGGTGAGCGTCATCATGGAGGCACCACCATGACTTGCCATCTAATCATTATCCTGCCATGATAGCAGAACAGTAACACCAACTGCCAAGAGCGGTCAAGAGCCACTAATAGTATGACCATGCTTGGGATGATTAATGTTGCATACATGCATACACACACACCTACATACAATACATACATACAAAATATTGGTAAACAAAAACTGTTGCAGGAGAAACAGGAATATTTAACTCAAGTTTGGAGTGCTAAACCTGAAAGACTTGAATCAAAAAGGAAGAGTTACAAGATTATAGGGATTAATTTACAGATATTAATTAATATTGGAGGGAATAATATGCAACTGCGAAAGGTTGTAGGGACTAATATGATAAAACCCAATGTTTACACATGAATGTATGTATATGTGATCATACATATACTGGATGTATGTGTATAGAGTCAATTCGAGAACTGCAGGATTTCCTTCTTGGACTTGAAGACACTGAGTCAAATATGTCAATAAGTGCAAAAGAATCTTCCTTTTAGTAAATATCTTATGGTTGAAAAGATCACACCATAGTGTTAATTGACAAAACTGAAATACTTGCATAGGGTGAGGTCGGTGCCACTCTTCTGGAGGAAACGAGGGAGATTAATTCATAACGTAGACTCCAAACAGCTTGGAAGATAATCAATCAACAAAATATATGTTTTTTCTTTAAAAGTGAAGGAGTAAGAAGGCAAATCTTGTTGCAGAAAATATCCTACCTACTCCAATGACCGCAGAAAATTTGTAGTTTGTCTGTGGTTCCATTGGTCAAAAATGAGCAATTGGTCAACTTGGTCCACCAGTCAACCCATTGCCTAACAAGTGGAGTCAGGATGTGTCCTAAAGCTCAAGCCGATCGATCTTTACTTTATTTTTTGTTTTAATTGTTGTCGTTGTTCATCTTTTCTTCATGCTTTCAGATTTCCATAACCTTGACCCGCTTGATTTGCGTTGTGAACTATTGACTGCTGAATTGATTTTGACCGCATCTGCTGATATTTAATGCTTCAAATTTTCTTTTCCAATCAAAGCTTTTTTTCAACTGTGAACGATGGTTTGTGTCTTTCAATCTTCCATGGTATTCATATTGTAAATTGATGGGGGTTTCTGGAATCTAATCTAAGCCACATTTTGGTTGCACATCATCATCGACTGACCCGCAGCCTCTTGACTGAGTTGGAATTTCATTAAGAGCATTTTAATTTTCATATGATGCAAGGGTAGCTTGGCAGGTAGGTGCCTTGTTAGCTTGCGACTTCATCAGCTGTTTTGGGTCCCAGTTGCCTTCTACTACAAAGGCCATGTCAATGGCATTAATAAGCTATGATATGGATGTTGGAAGTGAAACTTAAGAATGGTAAGCTAAGGGAAACGCATGCATACTACTTTATATATATATATTTTTGGAGTTTGTCTGTCTCAAAAAGAAATACATGTTGGGTATGTCCATTAGCATTATTCCGGTGCTGTTTATACTGGATTTTTGTGAATTTGCCTGCACGTTTTAGCCTTTTCTATTGCAGTTTGGAGGATTTGAGGTGAAAAAAGAAATGTCTTCAAAATTTTGAAAATTGGTAATGCAAGCCTGTTTGTGTAAAGTGGCCAAAAAAAAGGAAACTGGGGGAAAGAGAATAGCATGGCGACTGACTTTAGAAACATTAGTGCTGTTGACCATCAATTACTGGAAGAATAGTAGTAGCCTAACACATATATCGAATAACTCTCGAAAAACCAAAGGGATGCGCTTGCATCACCTTCCATATGGTTCTGAATGGTTTGTTCTCCGCTCGAGGGGGGCAGGAAAGGAGAAACACCACCAGACACAGAATTCATAATTGAGTTTTATGCAAATAACACCCCCTATGATGACATTGTTACATGTTGAACTCCACGATTTTGTTATTACAGATCGAGTGTTCCGTCCCACGATTTAGCCTCTGTTTGTGGTTACCAAAAGTGGGATGACCGTTCTACCATTAATTGGATTAGTTCTCTCTGGTCTCTTTATTCATTTTGTTCGTTGGCTAGGGGTTTATCAAGCTCTCCATAAACTTCATTGCTATCGTCATTGGGAACTCTCATGATAGCCACCATGTGTGATAAATCAATACTGCTAGCCTCGATGAGCCTAATCCATCACCACTTGGGCCTGCAAGGTTGGCGACAGTCTCCTCATTAAAGCTTGTTATAGCTGCCCCTTCAGCCTTGTTGAGTTCTATAATAATAAATTTATCATCCATTTCACATCAACAAGTTCCTACCACCTTTCTAAGTGTAGCCATGCCATCTACCTCTATTCATTAATGATTATATTCAGTCTCACGTCAATTAGATACTTTATTGTGCTTCCATCACCTCACCAACCACTGGCATTGCTAATCCTAGCAACATCGCCCTCCGTTGGTGCTTCATAGATGTTTGAGGAGTCAGTGAGAAAGATGAAAGAGAGCAATAAGGTGAGGTGCGGTATATGCTCAATCTAATGAATAACAAGCACCCACAACATGTCCATCTAGCGGTATTCATTTGTATTGGAGCAGCAAGAGCTAGTGGATTCAAAATTTCAAATGGGTTCAAGGACTGTACGTATGATGAGTTCGAATGATGCAATCAAGTGTTGCATGGGGGATGACATGAAAGGAAGAATTGTCGCTGAGATAAATCATACCCATTCTATAAAATGAGAGGATAAGTGTGTTGGTGTCCTAAAAATGCCAAAGTTTCCCCTGACAAAAGAAGCAACGGCACTCAAGTATTCTTTAATAATCATCTCAACACAAGATTTATCATACAAAAAGGGATAAATTTTGTTCTCTCGATTGCAAATACTAATAAGAGAAGGAGTGATTTGCAAAAACCCTTCTACAATTTCACCTGGACAAACTTCGTCGCCCTGATTCCCAGGACCTTGTTAAGCCTTGTTGTACGGACCCGGCAGAGATTCCGTGATCCACGGGTCCCCTTTATTCTCCCTATTCCTCCGTTGACCTGACCCATTCAATACCCAACCCCATTAGCCCCTGCCATTCTTTTTTTTAATCTATATTTTCCTTTATAAACAAAGAAAGAACTATTCAAAATTATTACCCGGACATTAAAAACAACACCAAATCAAAGACCTCGTCGCCAGAACAAGATTTGATTTTTATTAATAATAATGGTATATTTATCCTCGTCATTACCATCAATTATTTTTTATTCTACGTAATGATGTTTGGAATAATTTCGTTCCGAACCCAGGCGTGCTTTAACCGACGCCGACGCCGCCGCCGCAATGGACGCCAACGCCACGGCGGAGGGCGGACCGCACGATGCCACGTGGCAGCAGAGCCGGGCCCGTGCGAGCCGGCTGGGAGAGACGGGTCCACCATGCGGCTTGGCGCGTGCCGGACCGGACCAACCGCTTCGAACGTTCGCAGTGAGAAGAGTCCACAACCAGCGCTATTAATAGCAGCAATTAACTCTAGTGCCATTAATCTTAATTAAGAACATTACTCTTGTTATTAATACAAAGGCCAGAGAGGTGGAGACAGAACCAAAGAGATTCTTGTTGTCTTATTTCAAGGCTGAAGCTATTATCTATATCAAGCGTGATATGATTCAACAAGCAGTAGTAAAAGAAGAATATTTCATATTTGTGTAACTTGTTCAACAAATGATGCTGCAGAGGCAAAATTCCGCTCCTCATCAGATGATGAAGGTGGAGTTGGAGGAAAGGAGAGATGAAAGAGTTTCTGCTTCGAGTTGTTCTTCGATGGAGCAAGTTCGGTCGGTGAGAAGGCCGTCGAGGGATGATAGAAGATACATACATGAGCTGATGGGGAAGGTGAATGAATTGGAAGAACTCTTGACTGCTCACAAGATGGCCTCCTCATCATGGACGAATAGAGCTGGAGAGAGAAGACCAGCTAAGATTTATCCTGATCAATTGCTTGCAATGGATTTTAATGGTAATTCGGCTTTTAATATCAGGGGTGATTATGGTTGTAGTTATAATACCAAGAAGTCAGAAGGTTTAAGAGGAAGGTTATATGAGAAGTATATAGAGAAGAGAGATGCAAAGCTGAGGGAGGAGTGGGGATTGAGAAGGGCTTATAAGGAAGCTAAGATGAAGTCTATGTGGGATAGATTCGAACAAAGTCAGGCGGAGATGAAGGCTCGATTTGGTGGGTCTGCTGATGGAGAGGATTTGGCTCTTCGAGGTCATCGGCATGCAGAGAAGCTGAAGGACTTTGGTGCTCGTTCAGCAATTAAGGATACAGAACTGGTACTAAATTTTTCTTTCTTAATTTTATCTTCTTGATGCTTGCTTTTGAACCTGGGATCATGCTTAGTTTACAAAAAGTAAAATTGAGAAATTTATTTTATTGTTGTTGCATTTTGGAGAGTGCATATTATTCAGGAAGCACAGGAAGGTGTTGCAAACCAGCTTGAACTTTAAATTTCGGCTTCTTTTCCTACCAAATGATAGAAATTGTTCAATTTCTTTGCCAATCATTTTCTAATATATGGTGTAGAGATTTTAGCTTCTTTATGAACAACATGACAGCATATAGGCGGTGTATAGAATATTTCAAAGTGAAAAACTTCCTTGAGTATCTGTAAACTCAAAAAAAAAAGAATATTTATTAGTAGCAGTACTTTATGGCGTTCCTTTTACGTTAGAAAAAAAAAAAAGATTATTATCATCATAAGTATTATTTTGTCACTCTTTAGGCCATGCTGCAATGAGTTTTTAGCCTCCTTGGTAGGAAGGTTAATGAATGGATTATATTTATCTATTCCTTTCGCATTCTTATATGCAATATTCTTCTCACATTTGTCCTAGAGTGTTCCAAGTGGAGGGAAAAGAAACTTTTTCTTTTATCACTTTGGACTTGTTCAACATAGTTTGTTCTTCTATACTTCCTTTGCCCCTTTGACATCAACACTTGATAAAGAATGGAACTCTATTCGTTTGACTCTATTTTTTCTAATGCAACTTGGTTTCATTTTGGCAGCAGAAGGTAGAGTTCATCCAGACAGAGGAAGAAAATCCTTGCTTGCAGGTTCTATATGTTAGGTACAAATTCTTTGATGATACACTACTCAGCCATGGCTCTTCCAGCAGCAATGAGTCTAAAAGGCTATTATCCAGTAGAAGTGCATCTTCCTCCATGTCTCAAAGCTCAGTTGCACCCATTCCTAGGCCTCCTGTTAAATCTGGTTTCATAAGAAGAAGGACTCAGTCTGAAAATACTCTAGCAAAATCCGTTTCCAACAACTCCAATCACAGAAAGGAGAATATGAAGTCATTTACTGGAACTAGCAAGACAACCGGGTTGAGGACCCATGCTCGAAGCATGAGTACCAGTGAAGGTATGAGCATTTTCAAGGAAGAGAAGCCGCCAAGATCCAGGTCTATGAGAAATTGCTCGGTTGGTTCTGGTGAGTTAAAAGATCCTTCATCGACAAACACTGACAGTGCCAGTAGTTTGACACCATCAAGGTTTTCGAAGGAGCGAAGTGAGAAAACCAGTAAGAGGTTCCAAAAGTTAGGTGAGTCAGGGCCATTTCTTAGGAGGGGCAATGGGATAAGGCCTGGTGCTGGAGCTTTTGTGATCCAGAAAAATGGAGAGGAGTCTGAAGGGTTGGTGGATCAGAGTGAATGCTCACCTGACACAGCTAAAGATAAAGATGAACAATTAGAAAGAACACATAGCAAAGGCAGGGCAACTGCTTTTCTTTCTGACTTGGATAGTGAGAGACAAAGATCCAGCCAAGAATCAAGAAGTTCTGGCCTTGTCAGGCCTCATAATGGTGATGTCTTTACACCAGCATCTCACGGAGATGAGTTCGATGCCTCTGCAGGGGGCGTCGAAGAGTTATCACAAGAAAATGCTGGATCTTGGAACTCACATATCAAATATCCATCATCCAATTCTCATGAGGCATTAGATGTTAATGCTTCAGTGGATACTCCTACCAGTTGCCCAGATTCCTGGAATTCTCACCCCATGAACAAAATGCGGAAGTCGGATTCTACTCGAGTAAGGAAGAAATGGGCGAAAGCCGAGAAACTTGTTCTTGCCACTACTGCTTCCCATCAACCGCGAAACAGCGTGGCAGAAGGGTTCAAGAGATTGTTTAAATTTGGGAAGAACAGCAAGGATGCAGAAGGTGTGGCACATGGTTTGAGGTCTGGCTCAATAGCTTCTGATGTTGATAATGATATAGCAAATGGCCATGATCTGGCAAACCAATCATTGGACGATCTAAGGAAGTTGAGAATGGAGTGCTCAGTTTCTGCTTACCATAGCCTAAATGAGGGCAAGGTTTTTCCTGATCAGGGTCTGCTGATTTCCCATTGATTAGTCTCTATATCGATTCTTTCCTAGTTCCTTATTTTGATAATTCTCTTAAGTTTTTGGATTTCTTTCTGAAGACCCCAAAAAAAATATATATATCGGCATTTAGTTTTTATGGTGTTCCTTCAACTTTCTCAATTTTTCCAAAGCTACTACACAAAGAACAGCCTACTAAGCACTTATGGAAACTTATTAGGTTTGTCGAGCTCATTGAGGACTTGGGAGGAATCTAGTCTTTGATTTCTTGAAACATTCCAGATGGCATTGGCATAGCTCTTAATTTATCATAGACTGTTAAATCATATTACTTGTAGGTTTTTGGATTTTATTCTACGAATTTCTGCATTCAGTTCCATATTACGTCAGCAAGGATGCCAATGAAAAGCTTAGCCATAGCTATACTTGCATGGCCACATTAACTGAGTATATTTTACTCTTTGCAGTTCTATCGTTACGCAGATCCATTTCCAGTCATCCTGCAAACTCCAGGCTGGGGGCAGATTACATGTCCGGAAACTCTCTGAAAGGTAACTGCTTAATGATGGATTACATGCAATTTGATAGTGTCAGTTGTTTGGGAATGTCAGAAACAACTTCCAAGTAATCAAGTCTACAAGTGGAATTTGGTATCTTCAGTTGCTTGTTACACTAAAAGTAGGATTCATTATCTGGTTTTGCAGCACATCGCTCGCTCTTCTCCCTTCCATCGTTTCTTAGCAAGAGAAGTGAATCCAAGCTTAGGTGACAGAATGGTGGTCAACAGCATCAGCATTTTCCTATATTTCTGGAGCATTATATCCTAATGTGGGCTTCCAACAGAAGCTAGACATCCCACGTTATAGTTTGGAAAATATACTGTTCCAAAGATTGTGGAATATCATGTGACTCAGGGTTGTTGGAATCAATTTCTCCCTTTTATCTCAGTTTTGTTAGTCATTTTGTGGAGTTCATTAGGCCAACTCTCTCCAATGCGCGCAGCAAGTTATGTGGAACAATTCCATTTGTAGCTTGTATATTTGTATACAGGCAATGTAACACTTGTCAGATACTTGATTTATACAATCAAGAAGTCCTGCTTTCTTCTCCTTATTTTGCTGTTTTTCGATTTATAGTTCCATTGTCCAATATTGCATTTTTAAAAATTATTATTTAAAAAAGAAAATCCCATGAACTTTCTCGGTCAGATAATGGTAGGATGATGGTTATGCGTCAGTTATTTTAAAGGCAAAAGCCTGTTGCATTTGATGTGTTATACTTTTGCTTGGAAGGAGCTGTAGTTGAATTTATTTTGAAAGCCCTAGAATGTGATTTAATCATGATAAGTGCAGACATGGTGAAATTTTTTTCCTCATTAAGAATTTGATCAACAGTTTCTTCAGAAAAAAGAACTTGATAGAAACTGTGTGGAGTAGCTGAGAGATCAAAACCGCATTTGATTGAGACATACCAAAGATCACAATAGAATAGAATACTAAAATGGCCATTAGTAAAGAGACATGATAACTAGTACAATTTTTTAATGATAGTTTTAGCACCGTTCTCAATATAATACATATATTAGTTACGCCCTTTCGGCTGGTTCTAACCAGCCTTAGTAGTTCTTGGCAAAATGTGATAGAATGGAGTTAAATACTCATGAAAACTATTCAAAACATGCAATAGTAAACAAATGAACAGCAAATATGAGTCGGCCTGGTGGCGGTGCCATTTGCCATTTTTAAGTGATCAAGGATGAAGAGATTATCAGTAAACATCAAATGACATGTTTTGGAGGCTGCTAAGGTGGTAAAATAGTCACCCATGCCATCATCATAAGATGGTTGTTAATTTAGTTCCATGGCTGGGGCTGGCCAGGAGTGCTAAAACTGGTATTGCAATGCTATATGACTAGACCATCACCAGTTCTGTAAATGTCACCAAATATTGGCTTCAGAAGATAGAACCAGGAATGGATGTATCTTGTTTCTCCGGTCGTGAGCTTTTCAGACTTTGTTGAATTATGTTATCAAATTGTAAGTTTTACACTTCTCTTAGTTATGTAAAACTAAGAAAAATATGAAATAAATTTTAATCAAGTATATTAAGATAGCAATGTGCATTCCAATTTGCCTCCACAAAACACACTTCTATGAAATGAACAGTCAATCATATCTAGGGTTCTGCATCTTACTGTTTTCCTTTTCTTTTTGAAGAAAAAGGAGAACTGGGGTTACAAGAGTATTGTATCTTAGCCACAACATATCCATGTGATATAAATCTTAACACACTAAATTGATCATTTTGTGTATCGCCATCGTTTAATTTTCTTTAGTTCATAAATCATTGGATGTTCAATAAATTTTTGACCAAGCTTTTTAATGCACGAGGAGGAAAAGCAGTTTAGTTTTGGTAATGCAGAATGTGGTTGTAGGCTTCTACAAGGATTTAAAGAGGTTAAACCCACCCTTTTTATTTGGTCTCTATATCACAAGATTTCAGAAGAAACTCTTTATATGCATGTCTTCCCTCCTTCCCTCACTGAACAGTGCATACGTATTTTCTTCAACTGAAGGGAAAAAGAATCCATCCACCGATAAAGAACCGAATTCCATATCATCTCAAATATGTAAAAGAAAAAAAGAGAGTAATCTACCACTTGATTGTTTAGTCTTGTATTGATATATATATTATGGAGAATCAGTTTGTGATAAGCTTACCAATCAAAAGTAAAAAACTTTCTCACCATGTCCAGATGAAAAGTATATAAGAAATCTGAATGACATGCAAACCAGACAGTGCATCACAACTTGGAAAACATTCAGATCCTCAACTCTAGCAACTCACCTTCAGTGCTTGACATGTTTGGTCTTTCTTTGAGCAGGATGGGCGAGTGTCCGAACTGGAGAGGTAGCGCACGTGTGCTGCTGGCATCGGTCCGATGTCGCAAACACGTGCCCTGCTTCTCCAGCACGGCTTGCCCGTCCCTTTTCTCTTTCTCCTTCGATGTCGAACATGGCGCAGTTCCCTTCCCTTGTTGGAGACAAGGTATATCACAAGGAAGACCATTTGCACCACTGTCCATTTATACATGAGAGACCTTATAAAACTAGTCGTAGCTTTTTGAACGTGAGCTATCATGTTGATAACTTTCAAGGATTAGGCTGCCTAAAAGAAGTGTAGCTGAGTAGAGGTTATGATTTCTGATAATGTGGGAGGACATGGCTGTCTACCTAGCACCTACCTCAAAGGCACTTTGATCAATGGCAGACCACCCACCATGGCTCTTTAGAACATCTAATTAGTCTTTGGAAAAGTTCAGGGAAGTGGGAACAATGATTACCATCCAATCTATAAAGTGACTAATGTCTGGTTGCACCCAAACTGGTGAATCAGGCTAGCAGCAATGGCTTCAACATGACATTAGGCTGATGAGTTTGATCTGAAGTCGTCATGAGACATTGCTTGCTTGATGATTCCTTCTGTTTTTGGATGAGCTTTCGAAACTTGACGTAAAGCACCATTTATCTGTGAACACGCATGCCGTCCATAGGAATTTTTCATTGGTCTAAGCCATGCTTGACTCATCAAAGATAAGTGAATGGATTAAAAAAAAACTTCTGATTGTTACTTTCAGGATGATACTTTGAATAATGGTGTTGTGTTTGCTCTCGATGGTCCAACAGTTGCCAAGTGTCGATTATCGTGATGTAATCCTTGAAAATTATAATCCAAGAGCATGCGTGCGTACTTAGGAGTGGTTCTAGATACCTAGCTCAACTCTTTTCAAGTAGTAAACAGCGACAGCTTGTATTATAGTGCTTCATGAGTGGCTAAGTTGAACGCTTAATGGCTAAAAGGTAAAGATGAGAGTTTTTAATCCTTCTCGTAGCCCATTATCCCGGCTATTTGTAAAAACTAACTTTGATCATTTTATGATGCAAATATGGGATTTAGTGCGTTTTTTTTTGTATTTTGATCTATAGCATGCACGAATGCATGAACAATGGTGATGTAGAGGAAAATGATGAATAGCTAATTTTAGTGGTTGTTCAAGACATTCCTGCGAAGGTGAATAACTTTGAAGACATTCAGAAGCATCCACATAAGCCTTCGAATTCAAAAAATTAACATAGGCAATGGGCAAAAAATTAGCAAAAAATTAATGAGAAGATTAGAAACACCCCTTTTTTACAAAAAAAAAAGGACACAAAATAATTAATGCATATGGTTTATGGAAATAAGAGGTAACATAGGAAGAAACAACATAAACTTGCAACAAGAACTGCTATTGACTACTAACGATAATAATATAAATTTTAAGCAACTTGAAAATTTATAAATAGAATAGTTTGTGATTTTTTGGGGGGATTAGATTGGCAAGCTATTCAACCAAGGATTTCATGAATAACTATATCTTTTGTTAATAATTTGGACAGCATGGATGAGATTGTAGAATTTATAGTGGGGCAATACGTTCGGTTTAATTGGATGAAGTCCAATTTTCATCCAATTTATTGGTCTTGCACACCTTGCATTAACCTCTCACCAATTATTCGATCTGTTTTCCAGTCCATAGTGTTGGTTGGAATTGCGACTTCTACCAATAAATGAAACATCTACAACTTTAATTTAGAGATGAACACTGAGGATCATCTAGGTTTCTCTGGTAAGAAACTGTAACATGTAGTGCGTCGATGTTTAATTGATTTAGCTTATAAGGAAAAAGGGGGCAAGTAATTCAAAATATCATCAATTAAAAGAAATTAGATGCTTCTCTTCCACCTGATTTCAGTGTTCAGAAAAATAAAGATTAAACACAACAATAACTCTTTATTGTCTGCCTCACTCAAGTTGTTCATATATTTCAATAGAAAAGTAGACATGTCAATTACACACGATTATTTCATCTTTATCTACCGAATCAAAACCATTACGCTAGAACAGAGTAGAATGTACAGTAGCAAAACTGAGAACTGCTTAAAACAAGTTCAGCTTCCTGTTTTAACAGCTATAATAACAGCAGCAGCGAAACTCTTCTCATCAATACTTCAGATACATCAAGCTTAGGAGGCTAAGGCTAACCAAATCAAAGGGAAAGAGTTATAGCAAACATTAGAATTCCAGGACTTCTTACAAGTTAAGAAAACAAGTAGCAAACTCTCCTGATCAATTTTTTATTTTCTCCGGGCCCATTTAATAAAAAGGAAGGGCTTTTAGGTGATGCACTTATCCATCATATAGATCCTCCTCAGCTAGAGAATCTTTTTGGTAAGATCCTGCTAGAGATACTGGGAAATTTTGTGTGTAAAGACCATCTTCATCTAGAACGGTTGCCTCTTCCAGCTTTACCAGTAACTTTCACACTGTACTCGTCTTTGCATGGTAAAGCAAACAGAGTTATTGAGGACAACCACGGAAAGGAATACAATAGCTGAAATAAATACATTCTATACCAGGATGCAAGCAAAAAGAATTGGAGGCAATCTGTAGCTACAGTGGGCTCGTCAAACTCGTGACCCAGAGAGATATTTTTGTGCCAGGAAGAAGCAGGCTTCCTTCTCTTTCTTGTATTCATTGTAGCGAAGGAAGAAGTAACAAAGGTAATCAAAATCAATTGGAGACACCTTCGCCTATTTTTCATGGGAGGGAAATAGTTAGTTTGATATAGAATTTCAGGTCACCTTTTTAGACTCCAGCACGAGAATAACGAAAAATACCTGGATAAGAGCCCATAGAGCCCAGTAAATGTGTGATGCTAACCTAAAGGTATTTGTTTCAATGTAAAGGGCTTCAAGATCTTTGTCAGGTACCTGTTAGCAACAATAAGCTATCTTAGTAACAGAGATGAAGTAGAAAGCAACTACATAATGGAGCATTGTTATTGCTAACAAGCATACACACGAGTGCATGCGCACATGCGCAAACATGCACACATACATACATATACATACATACATACATATATACTTGAATGCATACAAAGATATATACATATACACATAGTTCATCTACCCTCCTTCAGGGAGGATTGAGATATCAATCCTGCTAACTCAACAGTTAGGCTGAAAATCTACATCGTTGATCATAATCTACATCATAAAAACTATCAATACCCAAAAAGCATATCTTTTGAAACCTCCTAACCATACATCAAAACCACAATCATCAATGACTGTAATAGGTTTAGTGCAGCAAACTACATCATAACTCATAAGGCATATAAATTAAAAAATCAACATTGTTCATCATGATCTACATATCATAAAATATATATGTCCAAATTCCAAAATTCAATAGATTTGAATGCTTCCAAACCATAAATCATGCAAAACAATGTATCAGTTATTAAAATAATATATTTTTGGACCACTTGATACATAGGCAAATGATCTTCAGAAGATATGACTTTGGTTTCAAACTCATATTTATAAAGCAAGTCATTATCAACGGTGTGGATTCTCCATATCAAGTCTTTCTCTCTCTATGGATAAGAGAGAGAGAGGTAGACTTAGCTACACTCACATAGATCTCCACTCAAATCCAATCAAGTCTAGATCAAACGATAGGTCCCATATGATAATCCGAGCTATTGGGTATAGTCTACTCACTCTTTCTTATACATAAAAAATTATGTGACTCGGAGATCTCTAGCCTATGTATCAAGTGGTCAAAAAAGTATGTACTATTTCATAATATTTAAACTATCCAATTTTTTTGACCGCTTGATGCATAGATTAGGGGTTTAAATAATAAAATTTTGTGTATAAACAAGTTAGAGATAGTAGATTATATCCACCAACTCGGATCACCGATGTCGGACTCTCATTGTCTAATTTAGACCGACCGGATCTAAGTAAAGATCCACTCAAGCATAGCCATCTCTCTCTCTCTATATATATATGTGTGTGTGCGCGCGCGCCGCGCGCGACATGTATACATGTATATACGTATGTTTGTGGTGTGTGTGTGTGTGAAGTAGCATGGTTTCAATAGTAGTAAAGCTTATATGGGATAAATTAGGTGCAATGATGGTTCCCTTTTAACAATTGGGTGCAAAGACTGCAGATTAATATGCTTCTTAAAGCTTCAAGAAATGAAATAAAAATCCATTCTGTACATCTTCAAGTTAGATATAGGGTCAACACAGCGGTAGACATTGGAGGATTAGCACCATATATGCTAAAAGCACATTTCAGAAAATACTCTGAGCTGTATAACAACAGCATTAAAAAATGACCTAGGGATGTAGAGGTGATTAAGTGAAAATGGGAAATCGCAACATAAGACCAGAAAGCAGCTTCGGTGATTGACATAACTACTGTGGTCAATGCAATTGGTCAATTTACAAATCCAAAAGGACCAAAAGAGAAGGATAACAAAGTAGATCACTATTTTTGAATTTATATACACTAATCCCACTTATCTATTCCATCACTTCCCTTTTCCAATAGCTTTCAAATCAACTGGTTGTGCACTGACCTTAAAAGTCAAGACCAACAGTAATAAGCCAAAAGGACGAAAAACAAGCATGTATGGGAGAAGAAAGGAGGTGTTTCTCCTTATCATCTAGTGAAGGAAAGATGGCTTTTTCCCCTCGAGCAACAAATTAAGCAAAGGATGAGAGGATATTGAATTTTCTTCTCCACTAGTTGAGAATGAACGCATAGAGGAATTAGAAAAAAGTCTGATGATAAAAATTCTTTTTAACGCTTAAAGCTGTTCATTAATAGTCTGGATGCATTACTTAAATTCCATCCTGTAAATCAAGCTAACTGAAGCTTCAAGTAGCAGATTAAAAGGCCACAGTATATAAATGAAGCGGAACAGAAGGAAAAACAGTGGTAGTTCCAAAAGAAAAGGCTTTTTGTTACTTTCTCATACTAGAATTTGTTGATTTAGAAGTACTATCAGATTGAACAAAAGGAAGCTCATGGACTAATGCAATGATATTATTAACAGTATGAACAAGGGAAAGAGTATACTCTTGTGTTCGAGGAAGTGCCAAAACAAATGTGAGATGGATTCTCCCAAAATGATAAACAATAATAATCTATTCTTTCCACTTTATGATAAGATTTCCACTAATAATGTAACCAAATAATAAATCTAATGCAGATGACATGCAAACCTAACTACTGAATCCACATACCTCATGTGGTCTATCAGGTCGCAAATAATTCTGGAAGAAATGACACTGCACATTCTTTTCTGGATACCTACATTACAATACATCCCCAACAACTAATTATTCAGCAATGCATTTTTTTGAAGGAACAAAACAAAGAGCTAAACTGATTCTCAAGAATGAGGAAGCATACAAGTTGTAGTCACAGTCAAAGCCTGCATACTCATTGAAGTGATTTGCAATGTCATAGCCTCTATAGCTGTATGATCCATACTCAAAATCAATGAAGTAGAGTTTCCCTAAAATTTTGATAGCATTGGCCACCCAAACAAAGTCAAATGATGTCAAATTTCAAAAATATAGAAATGCAGAAAAAAAATCAGCATCTAAGCAGCTCATGGATAAAACAAAAATAAGTATGGTACCTTCTTCATCATTTAGCATCAAATTCCCAGAAAGTAAATCATTATGGGCAAAGACCACAGGGGCATTTAGAAGGTCTGTTAGCTCCTGATGGTAAATCACAGGGCTAAGTATTAAATATATACACGACTCCAGTAAAACTCAACATCTTTAAACCTTAAAGGAAACCATGAAATAAAAATGTAAGAAGTTGAGATTACAAATACATTCCTGATAATCATATGAGAAAGCAAATGCATATAAATCATTTTACACGGATCAACCTCTTTTCTCCCATAAAATAGGGTAGTTTGCAGTTCAATTCATTTCTCAGTAATAAAAGGAGATAAGTTAGTGCACTGTAATTGACCAAGTTCTTCATACATAATCTCAAATGCAATGGTGAAGCTGGTTTTGCATGGATAACAATTCTTTCTTCATAGCCAACATTGTGCTATTGCAGTCATGATGTAAAAAGGTATGCATATGTCTCATCAACTAATAAAAGGAGCCATCATTAATTCTAGAATATATATATATATATATATATATATATATATATATTCACTAAAATGTGAATTCAAGAGTATGGAAAGTGGTGACAAGAAGCAGTGAAGCACAACCACTATACCCCCAGATAGCGTACCTTGAGTGCATTAATTTCATTGCAGATTTCTTTAAATGAAATTGTTTCATATTTAGCCTGCTTCTCATTGTCATCAAATTGTAACACCGCAGCTGCAACCAACATTTTCTTAAGTTAAGATAGATGTCAACAGGAGTATGCAGAATGAACCCAGAAGGCATGCAGCATAAGTACAAGATAAGTTATTTATTTGTCCACTTAAAAAACAAATATAAGGCTATGGGAGTGACTGGTGACCTTTTTCTAAGAACTTGAAGACATCATTCCAAAGTTGTGCTTCTCTAGAACCTGGTATATCCACTTGATGGAATTTATAAAGTTGCTTAGCAATTTCAGCAGCTATTTTAGGGTTACTCATGTCTGCAAATGCATAAATAAATTCAGGTCAATGGAAGCAGGATGCAAAAACATTATTAAGGAAAAACAAGGGGAACAAACCTGAAATGTAGAAAATTGATAGGATAAAAATATCATTCCATATGGTACATAACGTTTTAGCCATTACTTGGCATAATAGAGGGGGTGAGCCATGTGCCACACAACCGAGCTGTACTGCAGTATGTATGAAAATGATATCATCTCTTCCAAAATTCATAATATGGAACAGCTAAGAATGGAGAAAAGAACTAAGGATCAGCAGAGACACACCAAGCCATCTTAACTCTGGTACAGAGGTGGGATCAAAATTGGCACCCAAAGGGCTATAACAAATACATGCTCTATTTTGTAGTAATTCGGGTCTTCACAAGTTTTTAAGAGAATAGAAACCTAACATAATCCTTTTGATTCCAATCAATAACCTACTTATCCCTTCTAGATCTGACATCAACTATAAATAACAGGAAACCTTGTTAACATAGGCTCTCTATTGGGTTATCATGATGAATTAATTCAACTTCTTCCAATGGACTGTACAACAATTAAGTGAGCCAGCATTTAGACCCTATTAATAGTCCAGCATCCCTTTGCCCAGGGTTATTAGTGTGTTTTAGATCCAAAATACCAAAGCAACCCCGTACCCCACCCTCCACGCGCACACCCCCCCCCCCCCCGCCAGCCCCCAAGCCAAAAAGAAAAGAAACAAAAAAACTCACAGGACCCATGAAGAAAGTCCATTGATTAGATAAGTCAAATGAAGTGCTGTTCGTTAGACTAAGCTAGCAATTTATTTTAAATTCAGAAACTTGAAGTAAGAGCAATTTTTCTATTTAATTGGCATTATATGACTGATAACAGGATGTGCTTACCTGATGGTGAAAGTGTACGAGCATTGATGAATGACTGAATAATGCCATTTTTAAATATTCCTAGCAATTTGGCACCAAATCCAGCTGCTGATAGATATGGTATGGCCTAATAAGAATATTTGTAAGCAGTGAGCGATCAATTACCAGCTATACAATTAAAGGTCTAACAGAGAAGATAAGTTGCAATTTAGCGAACATTTCACACAATACACCAAAATTTATGTACGAAATAGCAGAGACACAGGAGGTGAGTAGCCAAAATTGAATCAAGGGAAATGGTGAGATACTAGCTGGCCACAGGATGGCATTGAGGACTGTGGATGGGGATTAGAGGTCTCCCCAACCCTTTTTTTTAATTGTTCCTTCAATCTTTTTTTACCTTATACTTAATATAGAGATTGAATATTGATTAGGCTGGTGAAGCTTGCAGCATGTGCATGGAGGAAAGGAAGGGAAAGGAGGGGAAGGAGGAGAGAGGAAAGAGGCAGAGAACAAAGAAGAGAATCAGCCTCACTAGGGCCTTGCAGTGGCTTTAGGCCCAAGAAAATCTTAGAGCACTGGCCTGACTTGAGCCCAAGTATGATGATCCAGCCCCAATCACAGCTCAAAACAGGTTTGTTGTCTTAGAGAGTTAATCAAGCAGATCAAATTGTCTTCCTAGTATATCTCAATTCCCGCCTTCACAAAAGGGTAAAAAGTGACAAGTAAACTGACTCCCAAATGCCGAGCATCAATTTGTTACCTAATGACATAAGGAGACTAATGAAACAATATGCATGTTACAGGACATCCAATCACAGGCCACTAAATGGAGGATGAAGTTGGCCTCCACTAAAAGACCAAGACATTAGAAGTCTGAGTTATTTGTAGGCACATGGCTACTTTCACCGCCACATTCACTTAATGGAGAAGCTTGACCTCCAGATAGTGCAAGACAGATGCAAGAAGACATCAGAGAGCCGTATGACAGAAATTTGAAAGTCGAAACCTAAGGCTTCGCATCAAACTATGAACCCAGTGGCACTGCAAGATCATAAAACCATTTAAACAATATTAGACAATCACCGTTGTGCTTTCAGGTGGTGGAAAAACTTGGTTCTTAGTTTAAAACTCATCAGGAAACTACATTTCAGAAAGGGAATATAATATTCCATGGGAGTTAAACATACTTCATGAACACGGAACTAAAACTCTAGATTGTGAAATACAACATATATGCAAGAAGACATCAAAATAAGGATTTCTAGACAGATTTATCAAAATCTTATTAACAATACCATGGTATTGTAAACTGACCACTACAATCCAAAGTCTTAAGCTGTCAAGGAAGGGGTCAAATGTATATCAGGCCTTAACAACCCCTCACAGGCAGTCTGGACCATGCAAGTGGAGGTGAACAATGAAAAGTTTATCCAGCCTTAACCGGTGTAAGATGAAAAGTATTAATGACTACCATACATTTCTTTCCTTAAAATTGGATTAATTCCTTGATTTTCTATCAGGGTAGATGATGTTAAACTATCAGCTGAAGTATCATTTAGTCATTTGCCAAACATGTAAAAAGATAGTAGCCACAAATGCTGGAGACTCATAAATCATATGTGTGACCACATATTTGATGCTGAGAAAAGTTAAACCACCTGAAAAGGAAGAAAATAAGAAGCTATTTGTGGTTCATTATCAGAAAGAATCACAATACAGCATGCAGATTGATGTTCGTCATAGTAAACTGAACCTAAGCAATTTTTTTTCGAGAAACAATCTAAGAAAATTTATTATAAACCTTCCAGAGGAGGTCTTGCATTTATCATCAAAACTCTTAAAATTTCAAAAAATTAAAAATTGAAACATCTACCTGCAACTCTCGCTTGCGATCAATCACTAAGTCTGTATTTGGACCATACAATCGAACCGTCAGAGAAACATCATTGCCACTTTCTTCTTTCACAGATACCTTCAGCACTGCAAGAAATACATATCAATGTCATAAATTGACTGCTGAAGGGAACATGATATGCCATCATTTCAGAATGTGAATATCTCTGTAGCAATACAAAAGAATAAATGGTCATTAATTGGTGACTTCCGAAGCTTGAAAAAGTATTTAGATATGCAGGAACAGGTATGGAGCAACCATGCAGCTGCCGTAGCAGCATGATTCTTTTTGTAGCTAAAACTGCTACATTTGTGCAAGTAGTGGCCTTAATGTGGAAGACATGTTTCAAGATAAATTATAGTGTCTGGTTGCCAGCTTGCATCAGTACATACTCATGTGCAGGCATATTAATTAGTCATGGTGGATTCATTTGAATGCATCAGTATCATGCTGCTATCCTATCGCATCCAATCATTTCCTAGATATCCATTTCTTATGGAATAATAAATTATATTGATAAAAAAAAAAAAACCATCAGAATGGAAACTGCTAGCCTATACAAATGTAATTAATAATATGTGATCGCCATCTGTAATTTTAATCCTATGATAGCATTTTACTTTGGATGAGAATAAGATGACAACAAGAAGATATCGAAATATCAAGCAGAACTCACATAGATTTGTGATACCACCAGAAACTGTCTCGATGGAGAAACATGAATTGTCGAGAGAAGACCACTTCCTAAACAAATCCTTGCATAGGTCTCTGAGAAGAAAAACATTGGATTCTCGTATCAGAACAAAACAGCCAGGAAAACTTTTTCTTACAAGTCATATAGTATAATTAATTATGTTGATATATGAAGGGCAATCCAGTAAGAGTATTAGGTGGAAAATAAATCTAGATGACTATAATCTTTAAATCCAAATACAGCAAAACCAAAAAGACAATTGGATGTATTAAGGGGAAGAAGAGGACTAAAACAGTAAGGGGAAAAGAGTGTCACAAACACAGAACAGAAAGTATTTCTATCAACTGCCATCAGAAAATCACGAGCGGTAAAATATAAGGGACAAACAAAACATTTTGGAAGTACAATTTCTCACTGCCGTGGTTCAACAATCAATAAACAAGAGCTAGCTAGCTGATCATCCAACATAACTACAAGAATTTCACCACATGTTGAGAGTAACCCATGAGATTTCGAATCTAGTAGCAGTTAAATAAAAAAAAAAAAAAATTGAGGGGAGTAGCAGTTAAATATATAAGCCTTATTTGGTTTTTCTCTACAAGTTCACACATTATCCATTTTTCCACAAAATAACAGAAATAAAATTTCCCAGATTACAGGAAACTGCATAACAATACGAATGAGTCATATAGAGGAAATCAAATCAACGCAAAACCGGAGCAAGGTAAGCACTAAAGAATTCGTTTGAATCAGCGAATGCCAAGAAAGCCCTAAAAATTTCCAAAATCCGCAGCATCAAGCCAAGAAAAAGAAGAAGAGACAACCTTGCGGAGGTGATCGAAATGCAGCAAAAGGAACCCCTCGTACCATTCAAGAAAGCTAAATCCGCAAGAAATCGATAGAAATGCTTAAAAATTTAGGAGGGAAGAACACAAAGAAGAGGAAGAGGAAGGGACCGACATGATCGAAGGCTTCATTTCGGCGAAAGGGAGAGAAATATCGATCTCCTTCGTAGACGAAGGGATCGACGGAACACCGTCCTTCTCCTTCTCCTTCTCCTTCTCCTTCCGGCGCTCCTCCGGAGCTCCACGTCCCACTTCTCTAATTTCCTCCATGGCCGCCACCGGATTCCAGCCCTTCTCCTCAGCCCCCATCTCGTCGCCGCTCGCCCTTTTATCTCGCTCTGTCTTCTTTCTTGTCCGCTGGGAGACGGAAGAGAGGAAGAAGAAGGAAGCGGGAGACTAGGTCCGATAGGACCGGTGGCCTTCGCCATCGGAGATTTCGATTTCCGAGCCCTCGTGTTTTTGCATATCATAGGATCGGCTACTGACCTAGAACAGGAAACAGCCTTTATCTCTTCAGACTTCAGCCAACCTTGCATAAAAATTATTATACGGGAACTAAAGTGTCTGCTCCCAAGTCCCGACCGCCTGCGCTCGTCTTTCATCTTATCGCAACTCGGCTAGAAATCTGGAACCCAGAATTTCGGGGCTATATTGCAGCAGCTGATTCGTGTACTTCACATATTGTAGCACGAAAATGCAATAGCCTCGTAAATCGTGTTGACGGACGAAAATTTGGTACACGTTTTGGGCTCCCAACCGTTCTTCTACGTACCGGACGCTTCTTCAAATAGCCGGTGAACACGTCAGTGTATAGGGAGGCGGTACTCAGCTTGAGGGCGGATTGGTGGGCCTACAGGGGTGGGCGTATGCGACGAATCCAGACCATCGTCAGATCATCCTTCATGCCATCTCGGCCGTCCATTCTTCCTAACCGTTTGGGTCTTGGTTCGGTTGGTTTGAGAAGCAGGCCCCACCAGATCCTGGTTTTGTTGGCGAGGAGAAGGTCTTTGTGCACCATACGTGGTGCCACAAAAATCACGTGCAGCGCGTCATTCGATTATTTTGGAGCACATAACTATCATTTTCAAGACACATTTAATAATATATTTAATATTTATATTTTTATATTTTTATTTAAAAATTTAAATAATAAAATTATTTTTTTATTTTAAAAAAATTATAACATTCCGTGTTCATATTATGATATCCCGTGATTAACTAAAAAATCATATTTTTTCAAAAATTATAAAAAATATATTTTTATAATTAAAATTTTATAAAATTTTTAAATAATAAAATATATTTTTTTTCTTTATGACATCTTGTGAACAAATTATGAACAGGAAGTCATAATTTGATCACAGAATGTCATAATATAGTCACAAGATGTTATAATTTTTTCGAAGATATTTTCGACATTCAAAATTTCAAACGAAAAAATGGATCTATAGGTATTAAATATGTATTGGAAAGCGATGGCTACGTGATCTAATCAGATGAGCAGTATATTTTTTCTACACCACATGTCGTGTACAAAGAATTACTCTTTGGTGAAGAGAAAGTCTTTGTGCACCGCATGCGATGAAATAAAAGTGACGTCGAGCGCACCACCCACCGCCTTAGAGCACGTAGCCATCGCTTTTCAAAATGCATTTAATAGCACATTTAATGCATACAATTCTATTTTTTTATTTAAAAATTTGAATGATAAAAATACCCCTCCTATTCTGAAAAAATTATGACATCATGTGGCTATATTATGACATTCTGCGATCAACTTATGACTTTCTGTATAATTTTTTTTCAAAAATCATAAAAAAGAAGAACATTTTCGTCACTAAAAATTTATAAAATTTTTAAATAACGAAAATATTTTTTCTTTTTTATGACATATTGTGGTCAAAGTATGCGCACAAAGTTATAATTTGACTGCAGAATGTCATAATATGGCCACAAGATGTCATAATTTTTTCAGAAGAAGAAAGGTATTTTCGTCATTCAAAATTTTAAATGAAAAAATGAAACTACATGCATAAAATGCTTATTGAAAAGTGGTAGCTATGTGACCCAATCAGATGGGATGGTGTATTTTTTCTACACCGCATGCAATATACAAAGAATTACTCTCTGGTGAGGAGAAAGTCTTTGTGCATCACATGCGATGCAATAAAAGTGATATAGAGCACACCACCCAACTGCTTTGGAGCACATAGCCACCACTTTGCAAGATGCATTTAATAGCACATTTAATGTCTATAATTTTATTTTTTTGTTTAAAAATTTAACTGATAAAAATATCTCTCCTATTTTGAAAAAAATATGTCATCCTATGACCATATTATATGACTTCCTGTTTACAAGAAATCATAATTTTTTTTCAAAAATCATAAAAGGAAAAGGTCATTTTCATCATTAAAAATTTATAAAATTTTTAAATGGTGAAAATACTCCTTCCTTTCTTATGACATCCTGTGACGAAATTATGAACACAAAATCATAATTTAATCGCAGAATGTCATAATATGACCATAAGATATCATAATTTTTTCAGAAGAGGAGAAATATTTTTGTCATTCAAAATTTCAAACGATAAAGAAAAATTACAGGCATTAAATGTGCATTGAAAATCAATGGCTACGTGCTATAATCAGATGGGATGGTGTATTTTTTCTACATCTGATAGTGTACAAAAAATTACTCTTTGGTGAGATACTTGCATGGGATGGGCCCATGAGCATGGGATGGGCCCATGACGGGCGGAAATTGTCCACAAATAAGGTATGGGGACAACAAAGTTACATGTTATAATATCTATTTTATTATTAAAACAAAATTTCTTAGGGTGACATAAGAATATGCTCGGGATCATGTGTCTCCACAAAATGGACAGAGCTTGTGTCATTTACTGATGTCTAGGACACGGTTGGTTTAACTTCATGCATCATCAAAGAAAGTGGAATCAAATAGCTCCTTGAAGTTACTCTAAAGAAGGTTGAATTCTAATTTATTTACTTATAGGAGGTGTTCGATTGAAAGGAGTAGGGATCTGGAATCAAAATCGGAATTTGATTGGAAAGAGTCCCATTCCAATTTTGATTCCGGGGTGGAATAGGAATAGTTCAGTGTATATAAAACTCAATCCCTACTCTCCTCTACGGATTCAAATTTTCATTCCAATTCCGATTCTGATTCCAATCACGAACTAAATGCTTTGGGGGATTTAGCTATTCCGATTCTGATTTCAAGCCATTTCAATTTTCATTCTCATTCTGATTCCGGTTGCGAACCAAACACCCTCATAATATGTTTCTCTCCTGTTATCAGTATTGGATGCTAACATTGGATCAATCCTAAGTAGGTCACCAATCTTTCTTTGAAACTTGTGCTGTTATTGCATCAACATAGTGACAAAAAATTAGTAGGTATTCCTCGGATGCATGTGCTACAATAATAATGTAAGGATCCAAGTAGATATATATTTAGTCTTACATCAAATATATATTAGATAGATTTTCGTGAAAGATCAAAAATCTAAATTATATTTTCTGACTAGTATTTTTGAATGAGATCTTAAATTGTTATAGATAAACCCTCCATTTCAAGATCACGATAGTTGATATTTTTGCTGCTACAATGAATATCCTTCTTGTACCTGCCCTTGCTCATCTTTGTTGGCCTTTATTGTTATCTAACTCATCTTCATCCTTGTGCAAATGTTTATATAAAATCACTAACTTAAAATTTCAATTGTTTTGTCCTCTAAAGCATATCCGTAAGTGAGGCCTTGGATGCAATATTTTAGAAACTGAAAATGAAAGCCTGCTCCGGAATGAGAAGAAGAAAACACAAATTACTATTTTTATTATGCTGCAGACACATGTTGTTTGGGTATTATTTTCCTCCTGTATGGAAAGTATAATTGGAGGAGGTGTTTTAGCTGCAGATGATAGATGGATGATAAGCACAAATCATATTATTTTTCCTTCATTACAAGTACAGAAGTGGGAGATAAACCATATTGGCCACAGGTTCGAAGGCATAAATTGCAAATGATGGATGTATGCTAAGAAGAGTTTGTCTTGTTTTTGAAGGATTTCTGTTGGCTATAGGTTGAAAGCATGGGGCTGTCTAATTTACAGTTGCTCGTGTTCCTAATTCTATTTTCATAGTTTATTGCCGAAGTTCTGCACTATTCTTGGCTGTGACTGCTGTTATCTTGGAAACCTTTATCCAATGCGGATTTGAAATGGACTCCAAGTTTTGTTTTCATTTTGATGGGAGTTTTGTCCAAATCTTAGATGCCCGTGCAGATTGATTGTCTAGTGTTTTTCGACACTTAGGCATGTGAAGTTCGAGAGTGAAATGAGGAGGAGAGAGGATAGGAAAGGAGCATGGGGTATTTGTTTGGAAAAAAATTAGGATAATTATTTAAACCATGAATCAATCTACCATAACATAGTCCTGAGTTGATATCCATGTAGTAACTTTAATTTATACTGTTATTTGAATGATAGGATCCAAGAAAAAATGAGTTAGCTTGCATTCGCAATTTTTGTTGCATTGGGCGCATCACTTTCGGTGGCTCCGATAGAAATAAGGTTGTTTTTGGCTTAGGGACCATCAATCCAGTCTTTTGAACCTCTGACTGGTTGCTGACATAAACCACCATACAATGTTCCAAATTCATCGTTTTCTCCGGACAATCTCATGGAGATGAGGAACAGGCAACCTCCGCTGGGACCGTTCTTCCACACCCTCATAATTGAGGACAAGGTTGAGGGACAGTAATGATTAGATGCATCAAGTATTTGTGATAGCATGCCGGAGAAACCAATCCACGAGAAAGTTAGCTTCTCCGAATACATGATGCACCTCAAAACACTGTAGATAAGAAATGGCAAAGTTCATAGCATAGAAGCAAAGTTCATAGCATAGATCATTCAGTCAGTCATGGGCTCAGAAAAGAGGCTTAGTGATCATCTAAGCAGCAATGGAATTATGGAAACGGATGCTATCTCCAACTTTTCAATAGGAATTAAGAACAAGGTTACCTTCCTAGTTTATTCCTTTGGCACCGGCAAATATTTTTGAACTGACTGCTTGACGCGCGCGTGATGCATATTAATCAAGGGACGGGCCGGCACGAAATTATAGGCCAAACACTAATCCTCAGTACTTGCCTCTGTGGACCCCATCCTTTCGTATAACTTCTACACCACTTTTTTTCTTTTTTGATGCAACTTCTGCACCGCATTAAAATACATATCCTGTCCGCATCCGCCCCCAGACTAAACTAATCCTCACCACTAAATCGCTGGACCGACCATGCGACAGCGACTGATCCAACCATCACCCAGCACACGTGACACGCGAGGCTGTCCACGTGCACCAACGACCCCGCCCTCGATTCCTAGCATCTTCCCATCATATTCCCTTCTCCCATTCAACGGTCCAGATTTCTCCCTTGTGTTTATATATACGCCACGCCCCTTGGCTCTAACTCCAAGGCCAAAGGTTTCGTTCTGGAAATATTGTTCCCATTTTGTCCACTAATTTTTTTTTGTCCTACTCCTGAGATGGACCTCCTGGAAATGCCCTTGGACGCCCTCGTGCTCCGCCTCCACTCCCTTCCCGCCGCCGGCTCCCTCTGGGCCTGCCTCGCCGTTCTCGCCGCCACCCTCGGCCTCTGGCGCATCCGCGCCGTCGGATCCCGATCCGAGGCTTCTCTCCCCCCCTCCACCCCACCTCCCAATGTCAGCCCCGCCGAGCCGGCCCAAGCCCGGGCACCCACTCCGGCGCCGACGCCTTCGCCAGCACCACCGCAGTGCCATGTGGAGGACGTCGGCATGCTGAAAGCCCGGTTCACGGCATACTACGACTCCTGCGACCGGTTCGACGTGGAGGATGACGGCGACGAGGAGACGGAGGTGGATGGCGGTCGGGAGGTTGACGGCGTTGGTGACGGTAGGGTTCCTTTGACGGCGCCGTGGGAGGGATTCGGGTGGGCCGGGTGGGAGGGGTTGATGGTTAGGAGGAGGGGGGACCTGGGGTGGTACCGTTACCAGGACCTCACGGCGCTTAACGGCAGCGTCGTCAGGTTGTGGGACGGCGACGTCACCGAGGACGTCACGGATGAGATTGTAGTGCCATGGTGGGGAATTTAGAGGAATAATTTGTTAAATGTGCATAATTATTATTAGAATTATAGTTTTGGCCTTTTCTTTTTCTCCTCGTTATCTCATATCTCTTCTTTATAAGCTTCCTCACCTGCTACCAAATTCTCGGTGACAGGACACCAAAGGAATTTGCTCAATTCCTCTGCACTTCAATAAAAAGTGAAATAAAATTCTTTGAGATTTTAAGGATCGTATAATGAAAATGGCCTTGTATTTGTTCAGAGGGTGATCCATGCAACTATTATATTTGTGGTCACAGAAGTTGCTAATAATATCATGAGCAACAGCTAATATCAAGTTACCAACCCAGATAGATTTATATACATACACAAATAAATTAGTGCTTGATGTAAGTACAATACTTTTGTTCTTCGAAAAATTAGTCTAAGGGTAATTTAAATTAATTTTATATTTTTGGGTAGAAAATAATATATCAGAACATTCTAGTTTTTGTACATATTAATCCTCTGTATGTTTGTATGTTTATATCATAAATTTAATTAGTGACATCATCTTATTCATTCGAGAATTCTAATTTGTCATCAATACCTGTTGTTGCGGCCAATCGTCTCGTCGCCCGATCGTCGGGGAGCGTGCACCTGCAAAAACGAGAAGTCCGCACTGACCGGAGGCGGCTCCGGCGGGGACCCTCCGATGGTCAAGTCAGAGAGGTGACTGGGCAACAGTGAAATGAAGACAGAGAGCTCGATCGAGAGAGAGAAAGGGAGAGAGAGGCGAGCCTGTGGTTTCGAAGTCGAGAAGTGGGAGCGATCCCCCGCACTGTTGCATTCCCCGGTTTATATAGTGGAGCACGGTATGGCGCCGTCATTAATGGCGCAGACAAGTGAGGAACTGTCAACTCACTGTAGACTGTCAGAGTCGCCGTGAAAGTGTCATGTCGCCGTGTGGCCGTCAAATCACCGGGGTTGACAATGTCCTCGACGGGATAATGTCCCTAGATAGCCGTGCCGCATGTCGCTGTCAGAGCTGACAAGGTCTGGCGGCTGTACGGCGATTGGAGGAGCCGACCGACCCTAAGTCGGTGGCCAGCTGAGTGGCGTCGGGCCCCTCCGTCGGTCGGCGAGTCTTTCGTGAGTCGGCCATTAGACCTCTGGGTTCAGTCGGTCGGGAAAGGTGCGCCCGACATATCCTCAGTCGGTCGTGAGCCGATAATTAGCCGGTGATGGCGTCCGTCAGTCGGTCGGTCCGACTGTCGGTCGGTCGGTCGGTTCTTCCGGCAGTCGGTCGGTCGGTTCCTCCGGCCATCGGTCGGTCGGTCGGTTCCTCCGGCCATCGATCGGTCGGTCGGTGGGTATTCCCCAACAGTTGCCCCGCTCCACTCCTAAGTCGGATGGTGAGCTGGCCGATGCTTTCATTCGGGCAGCAATCCTGGGCGACTGGGAGTAGATTTGTCGTATGCACAGATCCGACCGTACCGCCGATTGATCCGATGTCAGGCGCCTCATAAATGCCAAGCGATTTGGGCGTCTAGTCGGTGTCAGATGTCACGTCGGCGTCAGGTGTCAGACGTCGCGTCTGATGTCAGGCGTCGCGTCTTGTCGTCGTCAGACATTACGTCGGTTGTCAGGAGATCGGGCGTCGGACGATACGGTGTCAGACGATCGAATATCCGGCGCCGATCGTGGGAGTGTGGGGCACTGGCAGGCGTCCCATCGGGAACACGAATCGGTGCGGGCGCATAAATGCGGAACCGCGTCCCCGCGTGCCGCGTGTCGTAGGTGGTTGGCCGGTGCCCCCCGCATTTAATATGGGCGGTGCGGCCGTCCCGGGACGGGGCGCGCCGAATCCTCAGCCACCCGGAGGCCGCCACGTGTCGCGCATCCATCGAGCTTCGGTCGGCACGGAGTCATCTTGGCCGTCGGTCGGGCCTATATATATAGGACCTCTCGGACCCAAGACCCCACCATTGCCATTTTGCTGCCGAAACTCTGTCCGGGCGATTTCTCAGTCGTCGCGGGCAGAGCTTTCTTGCTTCCAGAAGAGCCCCTCCGGTTCGTGGTCTCCTCTTCGTCCTCCTCATCTTCTTCTTCTTCTCCGTTCCTTTCTTATTCAGTTCCGGTACAATGGCCAGGAATCCGACTCAGGGAGCTCGGTCGGGGAACCCGACTGACGACTCCCGGTCGACTCCGGAAGATGAGGTTTCCTCGCTTTCGGGGTCGAATGTTGATCGGCTTCGGGAGCAATATTGCATCCCGGAGCAGTTTCAACTGTCCGCCCCAGGGGCCGGCGGTCGGGTTAACAGCCCTCCGCCTGGTCAGCTGGCGCTGTATGTCGAGGACCTCCACGCAGGTCTTCGGCTCCCGATTCTGGAGTTCGTCCGGAATCTTCTGAACTATTACGGACTCTGTCCGGCGCAGCTAGCGCCGAACTCTGTCCGGCTCATAATTAGTTTTGCGTTGTTGTGTCAGCTCTTGCCGACCAACCCTCGCATTTTTCTCTTCCGGGCCTTCTTTGTACTCCGACCCCATCCTAAAGCCCGAGGGTGGTGGCTCTTCAATCCCCGGAAGGGTCTTTCCTTCATCACCGATCTTCCATCATCCATTCATGGGTGGAAGAACCAATTCTTCTTTGTTTCTTCTCCATCTTCTTGGGGCTTTCCTTCTCACTGGGGCGTGCCCCGAACCGAAGCTAATGACAACAGTCGGGTGGAAGCGGACGACCGGGAGGACTTCCACCGACTGAAAGATATGTCGGTCCCGAAGCAGAGGGAGCTTGTTACCGAACAAGCTCTCTATGACGCCGGCTTAAGCTTGGTCCCCCGACTAGGTATCGTCCGATTTTTCGGTCTCCTTTTCATCCGACCCTTAGTCCGGTTCTTTAGTTAACACCTTTGTCGGTATTGCAGGGACACCTCCAAGAATGCGGCCGACGGATGCGGAGATTCGGCAGTTCGCGACAAGGAAGAGGCCAGCATCGGGGGTCGGACCTTCGCATCCGCCGAAGAAGCCTGCTCCAGCGGCGCCGGTCATCGAAGCATCGGTGACCGATCAATCCGAGCCCGTCATTGTGCTCACGGCTCCGGCGACGCATTCGGAGGAGAGGCCGATGGGTGAAGCGGCCGAAGGAACGTCGGCGGCATCACCGGAGGCGGTGGAGCCGGATGTAGTTCGGGAAACCGAACATCATCCGGCGGCGTCTGTGGCCGCAGCGGGGGGTGCTGGTTCTACTTCGAGCATCCCCTCGCTGCCGGTTCCGTCGGTCGGGGTGGCCGATCGAGGGAAAGCCCCGATGGACCCCGCGGACGAGACAAGGTCGGGGAGCCGATCCGTGCCGCCCAGCGCACAGTTCTCCGAAGGCGCGTCGGCGTTGGCCGACCACAACCTGGCGAGGAGGTTGTGCCAGGGGATTCTTCTTCCGGCCGACGTTGAGTCGCTGAGATCTCGACAGGTAACCGAGATGCTGTCCAGGTTCTATCCGACTATGGTCGAGGTAAGCTTCGCATCACCTTCTCTTTTTCTTAGAAATTTTTCTTGTTATATGATCCTGACGAAGCATTTGCAATCGGCAGCTGATCTATACAATGTCGGAACTGGAGGCCGGGTACCGGAGGTTCGGCAATGTCCGGGCCGCTTATAAGGAGAGGTTGGCGGCGGCCGAAGCCGAGAGGGCGATGTTGGCCGACCACCTTCAGCAATCGGCCGACCGAGAGGCCAAGTTAGTAGACGAGGTCTTCCGGCTTGGGTCCGAACTTAAGTCGGCCAGGAAGGAGGCCAGACACAAGGGTCGGGCCGTGCGTCATCTTCGGCGCGAACGGTACGGCGCCACCGCCGAACTCCAAGGCGAGCGCGAGCAGCTTCGGGTGAGCCTGGAGAAGCTCGCCAAGGCCGAGGAGGAGCTTTCGATCGCCCAAGCCGACGCCGACATAGCAAAGGCGGAGGCGGAGTCGACGAAGGAGTCGCTCGGTCGGGCGGAGGAAGAGGCAAGGTCGGCGAGGGAGTCGGCCGATCGGGCGGTTGAAGACTTCAAGGTCTCCGACCAATATCGGGAGGAGATGCTCGAGTCGGGTTTCGCCTCGTATCGGGTGGGGTACGAGGACGGTCGGGAGGCAGTCCGGGCCTTGTATCCGGAGCTTGACCTTAGCAGCATCGTCCCACCGGGAGCCGAGAAGGAAGCCACCGAGGAGATGGCCGACCAGCCGTCGGGAGGCGTAGTTGCTGCGGAGGAAGTCATCCCGGAGGAAGCGGCGCCGACTGCCAGTCCCCCGCCGACCGAAGGACCAGCTTCAGCCATCGACCCGGCTCCGCTTGTGGCCGACACGCCAGTCATCCCCGATCTCCCGTCGGTTGAGGAGATCGACTCAGATGGATGATCGGGCCATACCGATTCCTTTGCTTTTTCTGTTTTTTGGAATGTATGTAATCGGGCTTCGACCCGACTTTGTACATTTTGGATGAAAATTTTGAATGAAAATTTCTTCTGCTTTCCCTTTGTTTCCTCCTTCCAAATGTATAGTTGAATGCCTTAGCGAGTCATTAACTTGTGTAAGTCGCTAACTCTTATAAGTCGGTAGGACGTTCGGCAACTCGTGCCGCTACGAAGGAGGGGTAAGTCCCGACTTTGGGTCGGCTTCTGATAGTCAAGCTTGTCAGTCGGGCGCGTCTTGTCGAGTCGGGAGCCGACCGAACCTGGCAAAGGTTCGGTAGTCGGGCTTCCATGGACGCGATTAGTCGAATGTCGTCCGGCGTAGTGTCGGAGGAACGACAACAAGTCGGATCCCCATGCTCTTGCGTCGGGTATTCGTTTTGTGTCTTTCGATATACGGTAGTAAGCCGAATATCGTCCAGCCGGCCGTAGGTCGGTCGGCAAGTCATGGACGCGACTAAGGTCGCGTTGTGCGATAGACGGTGGTAAGCCGAATATCCTTCGACCGGCCGTAGCCTGGTCGGGAGTCGCGACGACAGTCGCGTGGGCTTTTCGCCTCTCTTTTGGTCGGGGCCCGATCGGCTTGTCAGCCGATGGTTTGGCCCGAAAGTTCGACCGTAGAAGGAGTGTTAACTCCCGTCCATAAGGGTTCATCGGTCCTTGTAAGGGTCCGATGCATCGTCGAAGGAGTGTCAACTCCGTCAATAAGAGTTCATCGGTCCTTGTAAGGGTCCGACGCATCATCGAAGGAGTGTCAACTCCCGTCAATAAGAGTTCATCGGTCCTTGTAAGGGTCCGACGCATCGTCGAAGGAGTGTCAACTCCCGACCATGTAGATGAGTCGGTCCTCGCAAGAGTCCGATGGATCACCGGCGATAAGATCGTTGGTTCCAGGAGGACACTAAGTCCACATTGGCATGTCGGGGCTTGACCTTGATGAGCACCGATCATCAGTCGAAGAGTTAAAACTCCGAACTTTCAAACTGAATTTGTATTCCGACTATCGAATTACAAAGTTCAGTGGCAATACAGCTTCAGGTTGTCGACGTTCCAAGTTCGGGGAATGGATCTCCCCTCAAGGGTCTCCAGTCGGTAGGCTCTCGGACCATAGGTGTCTGCTACCTTGTAGGGTCCTTCCCAATTAGGAGCCAGCTTCCCTTGGTCCAAGGGCCTCGACACTTCTGCCTTCCTCAAGACCAAGTTGCCAGGCCTGAAAAGCTTCGGTCTGACCTTGACGTTGTAATACCGGGCGATCCTTTGTCGGTACGAAGCCATGCGAATTTGGGCCTCATCCCGCAGTTCGGGGAGGAGGTCTAAGTCGGCCCTCCGACTCTCGAAGTTGTCCGGCTCTCGATACCGCTCGACCCTTGGAGATGGCAGGCCAATCTCGAGCGGGATCATGGCCTCCGTTCCGTAGGCCAAACTGAAAGGCGACTCTCTGGTCGGAACGCGGGGGGTCGTTCGATAAGCCCACAGAACGGAGCCCAGCTCGTCGACCCAGAGACCTTTGGCTTCGTTTAGTCGGGTCTTGAGTCCGTGGAGCAAGGTTCGGTTGGTCACCTCGACCTCGCCGTTGGACTGGGGGTGCCCGACCGAAGTCAGTCGGTGCCTGATGTGGAACCTGGCGCAGAAGTCTCTGAAGTTTTGGTTGTCGAATTGCCGTCCGTTGTCGGTGATGATGGTGTGCGGCAATCCGAACCTGAAAATGACGGATTTCTGGATAAAGTCCTCCATCTTCCGCTCGGTGATCTGTGCCAATGGTTCGGCCTCCATCCACTTGGTGAAGTAGTCGATGGCGACGACTATGAACTTCCTCTGACCCGACGCTGGTGGGAATGGACCGAGAATGTCGACTCCCCACTGGGCGAAGGGCCACGGAGCGACAATAGGAGCAATTTGGCTGGCCGGTTGGTGTTGGATGTTTGCGTACTTTTGATATGGCTCGCACCTCCGGACCAACTCGGCCGCATCCTTCTTCATGGTAGGCCAGTAGTAGCCCTGTCGTAAGACCTTGTAGGCCAGGGACTTGCTCCCTAGGTGATTCCCGCAAATTCCTTCATGAACCTCTCGGAGAGCGTAGTCGGCGTCGGTCGGTCCCAAACACCTAAGCAGGGGAAGGGAGAACGACCTCTTGTAGAGTCGGCCGTCCATGATGACATATTGTGAGGCCGACCATCGGAGTCGCTTGGCCTCCGTGGGATCTTCGGGACTGATCCCGTCGGTCAGATACCGGACGATCGGGTCCATCTAACTTGGTTCGGACGTTAGCTGCTGTACTCCCTCGACCCGATCGATGCTCGGCTGCTCGAGGTTCTCCACGAACGTCCGACCCAAGGAGTCGAAGGCCGAAGTCGCCAGTCTGGAGAGTGCGTCGGCACGGACGTTCTCCGACCTAGGGATGTGGGAAATTTCAAAATACTTGAGGCGTGCCACGAGGTCCTTCACTTTCTGAAGGTACTTGACCATGGTCGGATCTCGCACCTCAAATTGCCCTTGACCTGCCCTACGATCAGCAGATAGTCGGAGAATGCCCGGAGGCTGTCGACGCCCAGCTCCCTTGCCATCCTCAAGCCGGCGAGGAGTGCCTCATATTCGGCTTGGTTGTTGGAGGCCTTGAAGTCGAACCGGAGGGCGTACTCGGTGACCACCCCATCCGAATTCGTGAGCAGGAGCCCGACCCCGCTTCCCTGAGTGTTTGAGGCTCCGTCGATGTGGAGTACCCAGGTAGAGATCGGGTCTGGCTCAGAGACCGCATCTCGTCCTGGGTCTTCAGCTCCCGACCCTTGGTCGGTTGTCGGGCATTCGGCGATGAAGTCGGCCAAGACCTGAGCTTTCAGGGCAGGCCTTGGTCGGTACTGAATGTCGAACTCGCTGAGCTTCATCGCCCACTTCGCGAGTCGTCCAGATGTGTCGGGTCGGCGCAGTATCGCCCTCAGGGGCTGGTTGGTGAGCACCACTATGGCGTGGGCCTGGAAGTATGGACGGAGTCATTGCGCGGAGACGGTCAGGGCAAAAATCATCTTTTCCGTCTCCGAGTATCTGGCCTCTACGCCGTGGAGCACCTTGCTGGTGTAGTAGATAGGCTGATGGGTTCGGCACTCATTTTCTCGGACGAGCACCGAACTGATCGCCTCAGAAGATGTGGCCAAGTAGAGATACAAGGTCTCCCCGTCCTGCGGCTTTACGAGCAGCGGTGGGGAAGCCAAGTACTTCTTAAGGCCTTCGAAGGCCTGTTGGCACTCATCCGACCAAGAAAACCCATTTGCGTGATGCAAAGTTTTGAAAAACGGAAGGCACCTTTCAGCTGATCGAGAAATGAATCGGCTAAGAGCAACAATTTTTCCGTTCAGCTGTTGGACCTCCTTCTTGATGTTCGGATGACGCATGTCGAGGATTGCCTTTATCTTCTCAGGGTTGGCCTCAATCCCTCTCTGAGAAATGAGGAATCCGAGGAACTTCCCGGAGGTCACCCCAAAAGCACACTTGGTCGGGTTGAGCTTCATTCGGTGTCGTCGAAGGGTGTGGAAGGTCTCCTCGAGATCCTGAACATGGTCCGGGATCTGCGTGCTTTTCACCAGCATGTCGTCCACGTATACTTCCATATTGCGCCCGATCTGATCTTTGAAGACCTTATTGACAAGTCGCTGGTAGGTGGCGCCGGCGTTCTTCAGTCCGAAGGGCATCACCCGATAACAGTAGAGGCCCTTGGGAGTCACGAACGCAGTGTGCTCCTCGTCTTCAGGCGCCATCCAGATCTGGTTGTACCCGATGAAGGCGTCCATGAAGCTGAGCAGTCGAAATCCGGACGTCGCATCCACCAGCTGGTCGATTTTGGGAAGCGGGAAGCTATCTTTTGGGCAGGCTCGGTTGAGGTCGGTGTAGTCGATGCAGATCCTCCACTTCCCGTTGGCTTTTTTGACCATGACAACATTGGCGAGCCAATCGGGATACGTGGATTCTCGGATGAAGCCTGCTTCGAGTAGCTTGTCCACTTCCTCGTCGATGGCCCTTTGCCTTTCTGGAGCGAAGGACCTTTTCTTCTGCCTCACCGGTCTCATCGTCGGGTCGATGCTGAGTCGGTGGGTTATGGTTTCTGGGGGGATGCCCGACATATCTGCTGCCGACCAAGCAAATATGTCGGCATTGGCCGTCAGCAGCTCCGTCAGTCGGCGTCGTTCGGTGTCGGGCAATTGAGACCCGACCCAAACTTTCCTGTCGGGATTTTCTCCTATCGGGATCGCCTCGAGCTGCTCGGCCGGCGAACCTCGCTCTTCCTCCTCCCGCTGGTCCAGCTTGTCGATTGTCAGGGAGCCCTTCGACTCGTCGTTTTGAGCGGAGATTTGGAAGCATCGTCGGGCGAGCTGTTGATCTCCGTGCATCTCTCCGATTTCGTTTTTGGTCGGGAACCGAACAAAGAGATGGTACGTCGAGACGACCGCCTTGAGGGCGTTCAGTCGGGTCGTCCAAGTATGGCGTTGTAAGCCGAAGGGACTTGGACGACCGCGAAGGTTAGGTGGACCGTGCTTTGCCGTGGTTCGGTGCCGACCGTCACGGGTAGGGTGATTTCTCCCTCTGTCGTGACGGTGTCTCCGGCAAAGCCGATCAAGGGCATGGAGACCCTCTTAAGTCGGTCGATTGACAGTTGCATCCGGGAGAAGGTCAAGTAAAACAAAACATTCGTTGAACTTCCATTATCAACAAAAATTCATTTTACATCATAATTTGCTATTGTCGCCGACATAACAACAGCATCGTCGTGGGGAGTTTGGATGCCCCGAACGTCATCCTCCGTGAAGGTGATTACGCCGTCCGGGCGCGGCCTTTTCGTCGGCTCCCCTCCCACAGACGTCCCCAGGCCCAGCCGCTTGGAGATCATGTTGATGACTCCGGTCGTCGGCTGATTGTTCGCCGCTTCTTCAGTCGGCTGGGGTCGTCGATCGACAACTGGTTGGGTCGGCGGACCCTTCCAAAATTTGCCGAGATACCCCCGACGGATGAGAGCTTCGATCTCATCCTTCAACTGGATGCACTGCTCGGTGTCGTGGCCGTGGCTTCGGTGAAATCGACAGTACTTCCGACGGTCGAGGCCTTTTGCCTTCAGAGGCAGAGGCCGTCGCAGGTATTCTTCCCCCTCGATCTCCATTAGGATCTGCGCACGAAGAGCGGAGAGAGGAGTGTAGGAGTCATACCTGGGGCGTGCCGGCCTCGGAGTCTGTTGCCGGGGTGACTTTTGGATTCGTCGGGGCGGCGAGACCCGACTATCGGTCGGGGGCCTGCTGGGTTCGGCGGGCTCCCGACCTTTCCTCCGCTTCTCTTTCGGGCCCCTGGGTTCGGCCAAACGTCGGTCGGACGCTCCTTCGTCCGCGCGCATATACTTGTACGCGCGCTCCAATAGCTCGGCATATGTCCGGGGGAGGGTCTTGTCCAGAGAGTAGGTGAATCGGGACGCCCTCAGGCCCCGCTTCATGGCTGAGATAGCCATGTCTTCGTTGAGGTCCCGGACCTCAAGCGTGGCCATGTTGAATCGCGCCACGAAGTGTCGGAGCGTCTCATTTTCTCCCTGCTTGAGGGAGAAAAGGCTATCCGACGTTCGCGGCGGCTTTCGGCTGGTGCTGAAATGGGCCACGAACGAGTGCTCAAGCTGCCCAAAGGAGTGGATACTTTCTGATCGGAGACCGGAGTACCAGGCCCTGGCAGCCTTGCGGAGCGTAGCGGGGAAGCCGATGCAAAAAAGAGCGTCGGTTGCCCCTTGAATTGTCATGAGAGCTTTATAGCCCTCGAGGTGGTCGACTGGGTCGGTGGAGCCGTCGTATGGCTCCACGTGCGGCATTTTGAACTGACTGGGAATCGGTTCGTCGAGGACCAGTCGGGAGAGAGGTTGGGCAGTCTGAAAGTCGACGTCGTTCGAAGACTTCTGGCCGTCCATCTGCAACTGGGCGAGTCGGCGGTCGATTTCCTCGAACCGACGCTCGTAGTCGTCCGCTCGTCGATGCTAGGAGACCCCGGGAGTAGAGTCTCCGGAAGATTCTGAGAGGGTGGCCGACGGCGTGCGCGGTCGTTTCTCCTTCCTTGCCCGTTCCAACGGGGAAGGAGAGGGCCACTGGGACCATCGGTCGTCGCGCCATGGTCGTCCCTCCTCTTCTCCGTGGGAGCGCTGTTGAGGGCGCTCGCATGGAGGCGACGGGGATCGGCGCGGTCGTCGGCGGCTGCTCCTGGAGGGCATCAGATGGGCCGCCGGTTGCTGCTGGAGGCTTTTGACTGCGTCCGTCAGTACGGTCATCTGCCGTACGATGGCCGCAATCTGCGCCTCCGTGGTCACTGCGGGGCGCGGAGAGCTGGGCTCCGCCACCGACGGTGATGGGGGGGCCTCTTCCCGACGGGAAGAGCGCCTCGTCGATCCGGTGATCCTCGATCGTTGAGCTCTTGTCTTTGTCATGCTGTCCCCCTACCTGGCGCACCAATCTGTTGCGGCCAATCGCCTCGTCGCCCGATCGCCGGGGAGCGTGCACCTGCAAAAACGAGAAGTCCGCACTGACCGGAGGCGGCTCCGACGGGGACCCTCCGACGGTCAAGTCAGAGAGGTGACTGGGCAACAGTGAAATGAAGACAGAGAGCTCGATCGAGAGAGAGAGAAAGGGAGAGAGGGGCGAGCCTGTGGTTTCGAAGTCGAGAAGTGGGAGCGATCCCCCGCACTGTTGCCTTCCCCGGTTTATATAGTGGAGCACGGTATGGCGCCGTCATTAATGGCGCAGACAAATGAGGAACTGTCAACTCACTGTAGACTGTCAGAGTCGCCGTAAAAGTGTCATGTCGCCGTGTGGCCGTCAAATCACCAGGGTTGACAATGCCCCTAGATAGCCGTGCCGCATGTCGCTGTCAGAGCTGACAAGGTCTGGCGGCTGTACGGCGATTGGAGGAGCCGACCGACCCTAAGTCGGTGGCCAGCTGAGTGGCGTCGGACCCCTCCGTCGGTCGGCGAGTCTTTCGTGAGTCGGCCATCAGACCTCTGGGTTCAGTCGGTCGGAAAGGTGCGCCCGACATATCCTCAGTCGGTCGTGAGCCGATAATTAGCCGGTGATGGCGTCCGTCAGTCGGTCGGTCCGGCCGTCGGTCGGTCGGTTCTTCCAGCAGTCGGTCGGTCGGTTCCTCCGGCCATCGGTCGGTCGATCGGTTCCTCCGGCCATCAGTCGGTCGGTCGGTGGGTATTCTCCAACACCTGTAAAATTCGAGAATTTAGATTTTGAATTTATCAGTTCCACTTAGTTTATTTTTCATTAATTTATCTCCATGTTGTCTTTTAAAATTTTTCCCTTATTAATATTAATATTGATGTAACTAATATTAGAGTCACTGTCAAGAGCCCACAAAGGATAGGGATACCGATCCATTTCAAGAGTTTTGTGGTATAATTATTTTTTTCACACATAATGAAATGAATAAGGATAGTTATATTGCAATTACAATAATTTTACTGCATCTATTTTGCCGTGATACAATTGAAGTTGGAGAAGAACTTTGTAGCTTGATGAAAGGAAAGACTTAACAATATAAATGGTAAGAATTTGCATGAGGTAAACATGTGCCATCTTAAAAGAAAACAACTTTAAACAACTAGATTGATAGACTAGCAAATAGACTTGCACAGACCCCGACCATAACTTATGGTCACGGCAACCATTTGTTATGGTTCATCCTAAACGAAGAAGCTAAAAAATAATTGTCTAAGTTTGACGTGTTAAGGCCTCAAGTCATCATTAGTTGTTTATAGATTTTATTGATGCATATATTATTGTTGATAAGTAACCCACTTATATTTGTCCCATCCAAACATCGTCATATCAGTTGACAGAAGGCAGCAAATTATAGATTCGCTTCTGCCTTTTTTTTAAAAAAATATATAAAAAAAGACTTTGGATTATTTTAACATCACCGTGATATTCTTGTAGGAAGACTATGTTGGAAGTGAAGCATAATGCAAAGGATAGAAATGCTTTATGACAAAATAACATTCTTGGTCCTCAAATTATGATGCATTAACTAATTTTATGAGCAAGTAATACCTAAAACATTTTATGCTTTTTATGTTGACATTGCATCATGGGAAATCTAATATTTGTATAAGATAATGAGTTTGCCTACTTTCAATAATGAAAGTAATCAGGCTAGGAATATTTTCTATCAGAAAAGAATATGCCAACTAATTATTTACCAAAAAAAAAGAAAAGAAAAGAAAAAAAAGAAATGCCAACTTCTAAGTTGCAGGTAGAAGAAGCAAACTTAATTTTTACCAGAAGAAATCATGATGTTTGCAATTATTACTTACTTGATCTTCTACAGCCTTAAAGGTTTTGCCAAATCACATTCTTTTGCCAAATGTTTGACTAAAACATCTTCTGCTCTAGCTATATTTTCCACTATTTTGAAGTATGATTTTTATTTTGGGTATGGGAATGCTAAAGGATGCTATATAATTGAAATAAATTCTTCGTTATTATCAATAAAAATCTCACTATGAAGTTCATATAAACCAGGAACCATCAATGATTGCTGTTAGCTGTTAGTGGGTTTGGTTTACAAATCACCAAATCTCACCTCCCCAAGATTTCATGAGTCATCTTTGTGCAACCTATGCTTATTATTTGCATATATTAATATGTTTTGAGACTGTCCCAACTAAATCTAAATCATATATATTTCTTAAGCAAACTCATCTTTCTTACCAAAAAAAAAAAAAAAGCAAACTCATCTTCACATCCCTAATTGGTACCATGATTTTAAAGTTTTTAGTTGAACAAGGGGGCAGCTCCTATATCTAGGATCGGTGTTTCATCAAGCCATTTTGCACTAAGATGTGGTCCATGAGATGGCTAATATTTATTTATTTTTTGAGAGAACGAGTGGTTTGGTTATTTAAAATAGAGAGACAAGCATCTGGTTGTTGATTCCTTTAGCTTAGGGCATAAGAGCCCAAATAACAACTTGTTTAGTGATATTTAAGCTTGAGAAACCATCCATTATTAGATAAAAAGGTAAACTAATCAAGATTTATATTTAGAACAATTAACAATTTTTTCTTATGTAACCATGCACGATAGACAAGAGAAAATTCATCTTCGCAATTGACGTAGAGGTAATACTACCAGATCATCGATACTTCTCCCAAGGATGGAATAATTAAGCAATTTATTATATAATACATAAAATTCAAGCTATCTCCATCACTTTGTCCATTAAACTTTTGCTAAGTCACATTTTTTTAAATAAAGAAAGACTGCAGCATTTTGTGTTTAACTTCCTTCGATTATTTAATTTCTTCTTTTATACATCATGCATTAGGCTTTTTCTTTTGTCAACCATATATGAGTAGTATGAGGACTTCATGTTACACATTAATTACAACTAAGGAAAATGCGTGAGTGGTGGTAGAAGAAGAGAGCTATCAAAATGTGAACTAGTTAGAATGATTTCTAAAAATGACTCCCCTTGAAGTCAACCTACATGCACTTTGAAATGGGTAGGAACATGTACCCATCAACAACTACTCACTGATCACGCTTAAGTTGACTGCAACAACATCACTGGATATCTTAGAGATGAAAGAAAAATTTCATACATTATGCAACGCATGTAACGACCAAATCGCCACCGTGCTCATATGCACGGTGGTTTCGCTTGCATATATGTAGGAATTTCATGTAAAATTCCCAATATTGAAGGAAATAGTGAAATAAATGTTTCATGTGGTACTTAAATGCTTATGGTTAACATGATTCCAAAATGCGTAGTTAGTCTTTTGTCTCTTGTAAGTGTTCTCCTTTTTGTTTTAGGTCCTCTAGGGCCTCCTTCGTGGTGTTGGAAATCATTCATTTTGTAAAACAACTGGTAAACTAATCAAATTGGCCAACTTTTTTGATATTATTTGGATTCTGAATAACATTATCTCCAAGCCCTCCAGATTGACAAGCTCGAAATGATTGAGGAGTTGTTTAAATTCAAAACTTACACATTCATGCAACTGGTTTGGTGCAAACTTCTTTGGTTGTTAATTATGTGTTTTCTTGCATGCTGCTAATAAATGGTTAGTCCCAGCATCCTAGTCCAAGTATCCTGAAATGTTGTCAGGACTCAGGACCACTCAATGCAAGAAGAGGAAGAAGAGGGAAACAGTGTAGCATGGAAGTTCCTAAAATTAAAGGGCCAGGAGCTTAAACCAGATGGACTTTGTTCCATTGCCACCATATCCCCAGGCATGTCTCCCAAACAAACAGCCATAGAAATATACACTAGATGCTGAATGGAACACACCTAGCCACCAGTTTGCTCTGGCTCAAATTGTCCTTTCTTTAATTTGTATCCAGAACTAGACAGACAGGAAGACACAACTCATGCTGCTGCTTTCAATTAAGACTTCCTACTTGATAAATCTTAGAAGTCAGGACTTCAATTATTTGTATCACAGCTCTTTCCATGGTCCATCAGGCTATTTGTTGGTACTCAATTGATGGGATATGTTTCCTCTCAGATTGGGGGTCAAAATTTATAATATAATATAATATAATGAAAACATAAGACTAGGTGATGGTAGGTTCACCGACCTAAACCCAGAATCTTTTCTAAGTCATGTTGGCATCCAACCATTTACACTCTTTAGACAGAGAGGGCATCCTAAATGTCTCTTCTTACCAGCTTTTGTATGCATTACAGAGCTACATTTCTTGTCAGTTTCATTAAGTTTTCAGACAGCAAAAATCATATCACCCCTTTTGAGCACTTTTAAGTCCTAAAGAGTTCAGACCAAAAGAAAGTAATGCAAGATATCACTGATCCATCTAAAGGAGACCCATAAATCTCTCCATTACCAACAGGAGGGTTCTCTGTTGTCTAAATAATCATGTGAAGCAAAAGTTCATTTATGCAGGAAAGCTTGAGCCAAGACGGAGACTCTGAACATCCTTCTCAACATGTCCAAACTCCCAAACATCAATGACTTTATTTTAGGGCTGCATAATCTAAGGGCCTGTTCGGGAAATCCAGCGGGATTGGGCTGGATTACCTATGGAAATCTGAGGGCCTGTTTGGGAAATCCTGCTGGACTGCAGGATGAAAACAAGACTTATGGAGGTCTTTTTATGTTTTTCTCCGACAGGATTTGGATTAAAAAAGGATTGGGTTGACATGGGTCATACTTGAATGGATATAGACTGTATCTTTCGCATGGAAGAATGATCGATTTTTTTCGCAACATCAGCTGTTGGATTGTATTTTGCACGTCTTTCAAAGCCCTCCAACCCTCCCTTCCATCAATCAGCACAAATCATAAGATAGAGATGGTGCTTTGAAAGCTGTGCAAAGCACGATCTAAGGGTTCACAATGCAAAAAAAGATCTACTATTCTACTGCGTGAAGGATACAATCCGTACCATACTTAAACAGACTGTGTAATCCATGATCCAATAGGAAATCCTCCTCAATCTTGCTGTATTTCTCACACATGCTCTAAGCATTGCAACTTGCCAGCAGAGTACCATACCTAACTAGTGATGAGAACACAGAAAGTGGGAGGCATGGTAGGGTCATGGAGGAATAATTAGCATGCAAAAATGGTGGCTTTCTATGCAATGGCATACACTATGAATTGGTAGCTCCTCACCATCTTTATGCTTCTTTGCTTTGGTGCTAGAGATGTTGCTTTTGGCCTTAGTTTTCATGCTCGGTGCTTCTTCCATTTGCTGTTTCTTAACTCTCACCTTAAAGTTGGCTCAATGGGCTAATTATCAGCTTGCATCCAACGTGGCCATTATAAGACTTTGGTATTTGGAGTCAAATTTATATTTTGCCCACAAGATAATTAAAGACTAGACCAAAAGGTTATCTAATCACCCGGGCTTAAATTTGACTGGTCTCAGGGTTGGCATTAAGGTTTGCTTGATTTTAAAGTTAGGCCAAGGAACTTTTTGGTTGCTTGTGAATTCTTTTAAAATATATGACTATAAGATGCTTGTTTATAAAATGGGTTTTCGAAAATTGGGATGGTCTTTCATGTATGATTTACAAGCTCAGGCAAAGAAAATGTTTTATGAAAAGCAACTAAATATATATTTTCATAAGATTAACTCATTTTGGATGTTGTATGAACATCTGTTTTGCACAATTCATCAATTAAACAACCCTTAAGTATAGCTACAGTATGTCAGATAACTGTCGAATTTACATCAAGAACTGGATTTTGACATTGACCTATATTAAATCTTTATCAGAACATGGGCACCTATATTACATCTTAGAATTAATTGTCTTTTGATGATAAACTAAGCCCTATGTCCAAAGAGTCCCCACCCTACGTCCAAACTAAGCCTAAACTAAAGTGACCTAGGTCACACAGGTTAAATATTAATTATCCAAAATCAATAGGTAAATGTAGCCTGACTTGAATGAAGAGAATGAGAGTTTTTATTTTTTTATATTTTTGCTGACTATAGAATTGAGAGATGTTGCGGCTAATCTCCTGTCACTTATCGTCGGTGAAGAGCACCTGCAAAATAAAGTCCTTACAAACCGGAATTGTATCCGGCGGGGATCCTCCGATGCCCAAGTCATAGAGAGTGGTGAACAGTAGATGAAATTTTGAAATGACAGAGTTTCGGTCCAGAATTATTTTACCCATGCTGCTCATTTACCTTCTTTTTATAAATGATTCTGATGTAACCGTCGAGCACGTGGTTCCGCTTTTATGGTGCTACATTATCAGACCATAATCATAAGTTAATGGATCATTTATGCCCACTAATGACCGTGATACGTAGTCGATAACCGTTTATAACGGTTAGATATGTTGAGAAGATAAGCCGACTATATGTCGGTAATAATAATAAGTCGGTAGTCCTGGAGATCCGAATGAACATCGATCGGTAATTCTAATATGCCGATGATCTTTGATCGGAGATTAACCAAGTTGTTCGTTGTCGGTTGATAATACCGACTGTCGGTTGGTCAACTGATTGTTAGTCGGAGTATTGCGTTCATAAGCCGATGTAGAGTCGGAGTCGGGGTTAGTTGATTTGTCTCAACAGTTGCCCCCCACTCCCAAGTTAAGGTGATCTATCATATTGGACGAAGGAGTTGTCACGTGCTGCCTCGAACCCCGACTCGACTGCTGCTATTAATGAGTTTTTGGAGTACGAGAGATCTCCGTCTATTTTTGTTTCGATAGCTGTGAAATCATTATTGAGCCCTCATTTTCGAAAGATAGTTCGGCACGGACGATTTGATTCTGACTAGTAGATTTTGACCACGTGTCAAAATATCATTGGCTCTGAACTATTCATACGGATAATGATGAGGTGGCATGATCGGGAGTAGATGCATCGAATCGTCCGACTAATGGTCGGTCTAGATGTTGCACGTGTCGTTATCTGATGAAATTCAGATTTGACGATTTCATTCGGATGTTGAAGGATCCTATATATATGGAGTCGCTTTCAGCCAGACTTTTACTTTGCATTTGTCACTATTCTCTACAGCGGAAGGTTCTGTTGGAAGGCTGCCCCAATACTAGGAGCTTCGAGTTTTGTTCTTCGCACCCCTCTTTTGCTTCAGGTCAAATTTTCTTATCTTTATCCTTAGGTTCTTCTCCCTTTAGGGTTTTTCTTCTTTCTCTTCTCTAGCTTTCCATTTTTATGGTCAGTAGAAAAGCTTCTTCTTCTCAGATAGTTGTCGGAGAATTCGATCGACGACTCTCCTTCGGATTCAAAATGAAAGTTTCTTCCTTTTTGGAGCTAACATTGAACGCTCAGGAACAGTACCGTATCTCAAGCAGTATCAGTTGTCCGCTCCTGACTCGACGGTCGGATGAATTCTCTCCTTCAGTCAGGTCGTGATTTATGTCGAGGACCTTCGAATCGGTCTTCGATTTTCGATTCCGAAGTTCGTCTAAATTTTCTTGATTACTACGACCTCTGTCCTGCTTAGTTGGCTTCAAACTCTGTCCAGCTGATCATTAGCTTTGCTTTATTATATCATCTTATACCGACTGTTCTCATCCTTTTCTTTTTGATCTTTTTTAGTCTTCATCCTTATCCAAAGGCCAAGGGTTGATGGTTCTTAATCGAGAAAAGGCTTTCTTTTGTCACCGATCTTCCATCATTCATTTATGGATGGAAGAATCAATTTTTCTTCATTTCTTCTTTTCTCCCTGGGGCTTTCCTTCGTGTTGGGGCAACCCAAGATTGGCCCAACGAGAACAGTCGGTGGAGGTGATAATCAGAAAGACTTCATCCTACTGAAAGACCTGACAGTTTCACTGTAGTGAGAGCTGATGACCAAACAAGCTCTCTACGATGTCGGACTTAGTTCGATCACTTCTTTAGGTATAACATAGTCGGCTGTTTACTTTTTGCTTTTGTTTGTTTCTGAACTGTACTGATTTTTTGCTCTGCTTGCAGCCATGCAGCCAAGGATACGAGCATCGTCTGCCAACATTCATTCGCATGCTGTCAAGAAGAAGGCAGCAGCTGAAGCTGGCCCTTCTTGACCGTCGAAGAAGAGTCGGGTTGCCACTCCGTCCACACCAACAAGAAAATCCGACATTCCGTTGGAGTCAATTTCTCAGCCATTTTAGCATTGTCGGGGCAGCCGAGGACACGAGCGTCGTCTGCCAACATTCGTTTGCATGCTGTCAAGAAGAAGCAACAGCCGAAGCTGCCCTTCTCGACTGTCAAAGAAAAGTCAGATCGCTACTCCATCCGCATCAACGAGGGAATCGACATTCCGGGAGCCAATTTTCAGCCAGTTTTAGCATTGTCGGCCCCGACAACACTTCCTGAGGTACCGTCTGTGGAAGATGGAATGGCAAAAAATAATGAGCTACAGCAGAACCATCTGTGGCTCCATCAGCTGAGGTTCGGATCGGGGTAGAAGTCATGGCTAACCAGAACAGTTGTGGCTGCACCATCGTTCCTCCGACGGAATGCTCTCGAGCATAGTCAAGCACCAACTTCCCTACGTTCTCGAGCGGGGCTGCCGATCAGAGATTAGGAGAAGGTGCCGGTGACCTCGAAAATGATGGGTCATCAGGCCTTCCCATCCTTTTTGACATTAGGATCCTCGAGGGTAAGTCGACCTTGGCTAATCCAATTGGCCAAGCGGCTCATCCAAGCTGCCTTCTCCCGACTGATCGAGAGAATAGAAAAATCGGACCGTCATGAGATTTTTCTTCTTTTTATTTGATGATGCTCGGGGTAAGTTTTTCGATATCTCTTTTTTTTTTGATTTGGTCTGACTTGATTATCTTCTGCTTTCAGTAGGCACCGATATGAACGATCTAGAGGTCGGCTATCTTAAGATTGCTGACTTTCATCGGTCTTGGATGGACAAAGTGCAGCTATCATCGTCGAAAAGAATACTGTGTCGAACAACTTCAGGTGGTGACTGAACGGAGAAAGAACTTCTGGAGTAGATCTCCCAAATGATGGTCGACCTACAATCTTTCAGAGCCGAACTTGAGTGGCTCATCAGAATATCTTGTCTCTTGAGTCGCAGATCAAGAGCAAGAAGCACTCCATCCATCAGCTCGGTGAGAGAGGGATGGATGCATTGATAACTTGAAGCCGAATGTGGAAAGCATCAGACCACTCTGGAAAGGTTGGCACTGGCCGATGCTGATCGGCCTCCGCGAGAGCTAAAGCAGAGTCGGCAAAAAAAGTCCTGAGCTTGGCCGTCGAGAACTTCAAAAATTTTGAAGAGTTTAAGGAAGAAATTCTAGAAGGCGGATTTACTTCATATTACGTCAGTACGAGACGATCGAGATGCGGTCAGAAAGTTGTACCCAAATCTGGACTTGAGCAGCATCATTCCTCCTGGCTTGGGAGATGATGCTACTGAAGAAGGGCTGCACAGACTGAAGATGACATACTGACTGTACCAAAAGCTGTTTCAGTAGTCAATGCTGCATCGGAGCAACGGAATGAAGACAACGACTGGTGATCGTGTAGTATTTTTATTTTTCTTTTGTAATCAAAAATTTTGTAATCAAATCTTCGGTCCAATTTTGTAACTTCATTTCAATGAATGAAAGAAAATTTTCAAAGTACCAACTCTTTTTTTTTCTATGCATCTGTAAAGTTATTGAATCATAGTTTGACTATCGAATATCATCGACGAATCGAGCATTCGTAGTAATTGTAGAATTGTTGATTAGTCGAATATCAATTGACATATTTACTCTTTTAGATATTAGGATAAACGATGATGAGCCAAACATCATCGAATGACCTAGTCAAGTCAGTATGTCTAGTTATTTGGTAAACGGTGGCAAGCCGAATATCTTTCGACTGATCATAATCAAGTCGGTATAGTTCCAATTCGATCTGAATCGTATTGGTATTATATTTGCTTAGTTAAAACTAAGTCGGCATAAATAGTCATTCAATCGATTTTTACAGTGAAATGAGATATAGTCGATAGATATAGTCGATATATCACTTTTATAGTAAAAATTGAGATATAGTCGATGTGTCGATTTTTACAGTGAAAAATAAAATATAGTTGATAGAATTGACTATCCATTCATCGATTTAATATTACTTTGTAGTCGGTTGAAACTTTTATGATTCTGAAATTCAATATTTATTATGAGCACTGTACATATGAACAACTTTATTGATAATACATCTTTAAGTTATGAGCATTTCACATTCGAGGAATAACTACTCTCAAGAGTTTCCACCGATATGCGTTCGATCTAAGTATGTCAATTATTCTGTAGGGTCTTCTAATTTGGAGATAATTTTTTTTAATCCAGAATTTTGAACTTTTGCCTTCCTTAGGACATATTTTTTGGATGGAAGATCTTGGCTTAATTTTTGCATTATAGTACCAGACTACTCTTTGCGATATATTGCCATCCAACTTGAGCTTGCTGTTAGACTTCTGGAAGTAAGTCTAGATCGGCTCTCCGACATTCTGAATTGTTCAGCTCATTATATTGTTCCACTTTGCTGATGGTAGTTCGATCTCAAGTGGATCATCATTTTATTCCATAGGCCGGTTAAATGATGATTCTCCCATTGGTATACGAGGAGTTATTCGATTTGCTCATAAGATCGGATATAGTTCTTCCACCAGAGGCCTTTAGCTTCATTCAGTCTAGTTTTGAGTCCATGCAGGATTGTTTGGTTTATCACTTCTACCTCACGTTGGATTGTGGATGGTGACTGATATAGTTTATGTAATGTAAAATTTTGTACAGAACTCTTTAAATTTGATTGTTGAATTATCGATCATTGTCATGATGATGGTGTGTGGTTGATCAAATCTACATATGATTGATTTTGAATGAAGTTTTCTATTTACTTTCAGTGATTTATGCCAGAGATTCAACTTCCATCCATTTGGTGAAGTAATCAATGCGATTACTATGAACTTATCTGATCAGATGCCGAAGGGAAAGACCAAGTATGTCAATTTTTCACTATGCAAAAGTCATGGTACATAATTGATGTCGACTGACTGGCCGGTTGATATTATATATTTGCATATTTTTGACATGATTCACACCGTCGAACAAGTTCAGCTGCATCTTTCTTTGGTGGGCCAATAATATCCTTGTCATAAGATTTTGTAAGCTAAAGATTTATCTCCTAAGTGATTTCACAAATCTTTTCAAAACTTTTTGAGTGCATATCGGCATCTGTCGATCCCAAATACTTCAGTAAGAAAGAGAGAATATCTCTTATATAGTTGACCATTCATCAAAATATATTGTAAGTCATCCATTTGAGCGTTTAGCTTCTGAAAAATCCATAGGTAGAGTTTCATCAGTCAAGTACTGGATAATCAGATCCATCCAGCTTGGTTCATCACTGATTTGTAGTATTTCTTCGACTTTATCGATACTCGACTGTTCAAGGTATTCGATAAATATCCGATCTAGTGAGTTGAAAGAAGTGGTTGTGAGTCACAAAAGTATATCGGCTCGAGTATTTTCTGTCTTTGGATGTGAAAGATCTCAAAATATTTTAGAGTTGATATTAAATCTTTCATCTTCTGAAGATATTTCATCGTGATGGGATCTCGGGCTTCAAACTCGCCCTTAACTTATCAGCAATCAACTGTGAGTCGATGAAGATCTTCAGGTGTCAATATCAAGTTCTTTAGCAATCTTTAAGCTAGCTAAGAGTGCTTCATATTCGGCTTGGTTATTCCAAGTTTTGAAATTGAATCGAAGGGCATATTCGGTTACAACCCTTTGAAATTGGTGAGGATGAGACCAGCTCCACTGCCTTGCGTATTAGATGCTCCATCAATATGTAGCACCCATGCTGATGTTAAGTTGGGCTCAAAGTTGTAGCTTATTTTTTTTGTCATTAGATTCATCCTTAGATTATTATCAGATATTGTACACTCAGCGACGAAGTCGGCCAAAATTGTGCCTTCATTGATGGACATGGACGATATTGGATATCAAACTCACCAAGCTTTATTGCCCACTTTGCCATTCGATCCGATGTATCAGGTTGGTGTAAGATCACCTTCAATGGCTGATCTGTCAAGACGATAATAGGATATGCTTGAAATATGGACGAATCGCTGTGATGATACGATTAGAGCGTAGATCATTTTTTTATTTTTGTATATCTTACTTTGATATTGTGAAGCACCTTGCTGGTATAGTAGATAGGCCGTTGAATTCGATTTTCATCCTCTTGGATAACTACGAACTAACTACCTCCATCGATGTTGCCAAATAGAGATACAAAATTTTTCGATCTTTATTTTGTAAATAATGGTAGAGATGCCAGATATTATTTTAGATCTTCGAAGGACTGTCAGCACTCGTCTGATCATGTGAAGTCTTTTGCTTGTCTCAAGATTTTAAAAAAAGACAAGCATCTGTTTGTCAATCTTGAGATGAATCGACTGAGCGCGATGATCCTTCTATTGAGCTTTGTATCTTCTTCTTCGAGCTTGGATGCTTTATATTGATGATAGCATTCAAAAAAAAAAAATTTTCAGAAGTGACCCCGAATGCACACTTAGTCGGATTCAATTTATCTGATGTCGTCGAAGTATGTGAAGGCTTCTTCCAGATCTCGAACATGATCAATAATTTAAAAACTTTTACCAGCATATCATCTACATAGACTTTCATATTTCGTCCAATATATTTTAAAAATCTTGTTAACTAGCCATTTTTAAGTCGCTTCGATATTTTTTAAACCGAACGGCATCACTTTATAACAGTAGATACTTTATCGTTACAAAGGCTGTGTGCTCCTCATCTTTAGGTGCTATCCAAATCTGATTATAGCTGCAAAACATCTATGAAGCTCAGAAGTCAGTGTCTAGAAATTGCATCAACTAGTTGATCAATTTTCAGTAGAAGAAAATTGTCCTTCGGACAAGCTTCATTCAGATTCGTATAGTCGATGCAGATCCTCTACTTTTCATTGGCCTTTCTCACCATTAGTACATTGGCGAGCCAATCGGATAATTAGCTTCCTGATGAAGCTAGCTGTGAGGAGCTTATCGACTTCTTCATTGATAACCTTCTGTCTTTTAAGTGTAAATGACCTTTTCTTTTGTCTCACCGGTTAACCTTTGGATCAATATTTAGCCGATGAGTTATTACCTTCGGAAGAATGCCTGCATGTCAATAGCCGACCAAGTGAAAATATTGGCATTTGCAGATCAGACAACTGTGATTCAATTTAGATTGTCTTCTCAGAATCTTCTTCTTTTAGTGGGATGAAAATCAATTGCTCAGCTGGTCACCCCTTTCTTCATTTTTTTTGGGTCTAATTTATCAATGAACAAAGTCTTCAGATTGATTATTTTGTGTGAAAATCAGGAAGCAGCATAGACAAATTGTTGATCTCCATGCATCTCTCTGACTCCATTTCTTATCGAGAATTAGACTGGTAGATGATATGTCGAGATTACTGCTCTTAGAGCTTTAAATCCAGATCGTCCGAGTATAGCATTATAAGCTGAAGGAACTCGGATAACAGTGAATGTTAAGAGAATAGTACTCTATCGTGGATCTGTTTCGATAGTTAGTGGGAGAGTAATTTTTTTTCTACAATAACTGCATCTCCAATGAAATCGACTAATGGCGTCGAGACTCTCCTGAGTCGATTAGTCAGTAGTCACATTCGGAAGAAAGTCGAGTAAAATAAAAAATGACAAGCTTCTATTATCCATTATTTTTTTTTACATCGTAATTTGCTATCATTGTCAAGACAACGATAGCATCATCATGGAGAGTTTGAATTCTCCGAATATCTTCTTTCGAAAAAGTAATTACATTGTCAAGTCGTCGTTTCTTCGCCAAATCTTCTTTGAAAGTTGCCCCCTAATTTTTCTGTCATCCGGAGATCATATTGATTACTCCCACCGTTGGTCGATTGTTGAGTATTTTCTCAGCTTCTGACTGAGGTTGTTGGTCGGTGGGAGGTTGAGTCGGATGATCTCTTTAGAATTTTTGAGGTAGCCTCGTCGAATCAGGACTTCTATTTCATCTCTAAGCTGAATACACTGTTCGGTATCGTGATCGTGATCACGATAAAATAGATAGTACTTCTTCCTATCACAGCTCCTCGATGACGCTTTCATTGGCAGGAGGTGGCGTAAATACTCCTTTCCTTCGATCTCCATCAAGATCTACGTATGGAGAGCAGAAAGAGGAGTATAGGAGTCATACCTGTCATAACTATTTGGCTTCGAACTCCGTCGTCGGGATGAAGCTCGTTTATTGATAATCGGTCTACTTGATTTGGTCTGAGCTCCACTTTTCTTCTATTTCTTCTTCTGATCTTTTTCGTTTGCCTGGCATCGGTCAGAAGCAGCTTCGTCTATGCGAATGTACTTGTACGCACACTCCAGAAGTTCAGCATAGATCCGGGAGAGAGTTTTATCTAAAGAATTGTGAATCGGGATCTCCTCAGACCCCTCTTCATGGCCGATATAGTCATGTCTTCATTGAGGTCCCTGACCTCAAGTGTGGCGGTATTGAAATGAGCCATAAAATCTCTCAACATCTCTGTCTCACCTTACTTAATTGAGAAGAGACTATCTGATATTCGTGGCGGCTTTCGGTTAGTGCTGAAGTGGACCACGAAAGATTGTTCGAGCTGTTCAAAAGAGTTGATGCTCTCCGATTGAAGTCCAGAATATCAGGCTCAAATAACCTTTCGAATAGTTGTCGGGAAGCCAATGCATAAGAGGGCATCGGTTGCCCCTGAATCATCATGAAAGTCTTATAACTCTCCAGATGGTCGATCAAGTCGGTGGAGCTATCATATGGCTCCATCTGTGGCATCTTGAATCAAGAGAAAATCGATTCATCTAAAATGTGCTGAGAGAGAGGCTGGGTAGTGTGGAAGTCGTAGTCGTTAGAGGACTTCCGACCTTCCACCTGAAGTCGGACAAGCAGACGATCAATTTTTTTGAACTTACATTCGTAGTCGTCAAACCATCGTTACTGAGAAACTCCAGAGATAGGACCCCCTGAAGAGCTTGAAGAGGGAGGAGCAGAAGGAGTCCGTGGCCGTTTTCCTTTTCTGATACTATATGCACAAGAAAGAGAGGGAGAGCACGGCGAATGATGGGTGGCATGGTGGAGTGCCGAGAACGTGGCTGCCCATCTCGATGAGAGTGTCGAGACGGTCGCCATTTGGAGAAGAGAAAGGTGAGCACCGTGGAGGACAGCGACTGTGCTTAGATGTTACGGAATGAGCCACCCACTCCACCGACGGCTGCTGCTGCTGCTGCTAGGTTTGCTACTGTTGGAGGCTTTGAACCACCTCCGTTAAAATCTTCATTTGCTGCATGAGCGCAGTAATTTGCACATCCATAGTGACTACAGACGCGAAGAACTGGACTCTGCCACTGGAGGTGGGGGAGGAACATCTTTCGGACGGGAAAACTATCTCGCCGATCCCGTCGAATGTTGGGCTATGATTTTTGGCATGATTTATTGTATTATCCCCCTACCTGATATGCCAATCTGTTGCGGCCAATCGCCTGTCGCCTATCGTCGGTGAAGAGCACTTACAAAATAAAATCTCACAGACGAAATTGTGTCCAGCGGAGATCCTCCGATGCCTAAGTCAGCAGGAAGTGGTGAATAGCAAATGAGAATTTTGAAATGACAGAGTTTCAGTCCAGAATTATCTTACCCATGCTGCTCATTTATCTTCTTTTATAGATGATTCTGATATAACCGTCGAGCACGTGATCCCGTTTTTATTGTGCTAAATTATCGGACCATAATTATAAGTTAATGGATCGTTTATGCTCACTAATAACCATGATATGTAGTCGATAATCGTTTATAACGGTTAGATGTGTTGAGAAGATAAGCCGACTATATGTCGGTAATGATAGTAAGTCGGTAGTTTGGAGATTCGAACGAATATCGATCGATAATTCTGATATGTCGATGGTTTCGATCGGAGGTTAATCAAGTTGTCCGTTGTTAGTTGATAATATCAACTGTTGGTCGATCAATTGATTGTTAGTCAGAATATTATTTATAGGCCGATATAGAATCGAAATCGAAAGTTATTGATTTATCCCAACAAGAGATAAGACCAGCAAGGCTTTAATTAGTGCTAGCCTCAGAAAACCAAGCAAAAAAAGACCATAACACGTGCACCCCTGCATCCAGTGCCATTTCGACTACCCAAGTTAACAATAATTGTTTCTTAAACTGAGTGGCTAAGGATACGGTTGAATGAGTATTATTATTTAACTACATCAATTTAAAGAGCATACTGGAGATAAGCCTCGGAACAGTTGGGCTTAGAGCCTTGTTTTTTATGGACTAGTGTGCAGATGTTCTTCTAAAAGAATGCATCAAAAACCAAGCATTGACTTGTAACATTCATTAGTGTCCAGGTAACACAGAAAATATACCTCAAAAAACCACAAAGATGGTGTGTTATATTCTCATTGCTGAGTGATTTTTCTGAGATGTTTTTCTAGGTTACCATAGCATTGCCCTTAAACATTAGGTTGATTAATTAGTCCTCGTAGAGTCTACAGAATTCTTAAGCAACATGTGCAATGAATTGTTTCGATAATTTGTGACATTGTATGACCCCTGCCACATCGATGCCATTCCTCCTCCCGAGGCCTTGATCATTTGACCTAAGATTAAGCTAAGCAATCTCCTACATCGAGCATATGTGGATCACGGTTACTGAACATACCACATGTGCCATTTTCACACGTGCTCTATCAATCATCGTTGTTGTTAAGGGTATAATGGTCTGAATCTTGAACAAATCTAATTTAAAGCTAACGCTGATCCTAGCTTAAATACGAATATATGAGTAAGATCTGAGTCTCAAGTTCAGATACTTTCTTCGAACTAAGTCTGTTATGGTGATAGGAATGAAATAACATGTACAAAATTAGGAGTGACAATCTGATTAGGTTGGATCAGATATGAATCGAATACAGGATATAAAAAATTTATTAATTTAAATTTGATTTATTTATTAAATAGATCAAAAATTTAGATCCGAATACGATCACTTTATCAATCCAAACCCGACTTACAATATGTTGAATCCAGCTAAACGGGTTAATGGTTAAGCATTGCCACCCCTGTCCAAAGTTAATCCAACTAGTGAGTCATAGCCATCAAAATATTGGGTGTGGTCCATTTTTGGACCCACCAGAACCCCACTGGGCGCATTTGCCATGTTACGTTCTAAATCCTCGAAAATAACTATTTTAGAACCAAAACCAGTCATGTGCTCATCCTGGAACCAACATGCCCACTTGCTCCCTGAGTGCCATGACACACCACGCTGGCATTTTGAAAATGGTGGCAGGGTCTCCGACCCAACTGCCAAAAGCCAACTCTGGCTCATGCCTACTGTGAGCCTCCAACAATTAATGTAGATCTTTTGCAAAACCAATGAACCTAGATAACGCCTTCAAACTAGCTTTTTTTGGTTGAGTTCCTGTGTTTGTGATAACCAACGTCATTGATCTCAGGGATTATATTAGAAGCCTGGGGTTTCAAAAGTAATTTGATAGAATAGAATTGATCCATTTGCTGACCAAAAGCAAACACTTTTTTTTTTGGTAAACACTTCGACGTCTGTTCGTAACGGTCCCTTGATGGAAAGCCATCCAAAGACTTTGCATGACCAATGTCAGACAAGCACATGAAGCCATGCTTGTGAGAAAGTTGCCAGCTTGTTTATCCTCATACTTTAAATCATTCAAAAATCTTCCATGAACCGTTTAATCCAAATTCAATTCCATGTTAATTTCATTCAGAAAGTATTCTAGACCACCGATTATGTGCATAAGAAAAAAGTTCATTTGCCCCACAACCACTGAATTAACAACTTCATAATCAACTAACCAGTTTTTGGCAACAACCAATGGGAGTTGCATCAATCTCCTCTTACCACATTGCAAAATAATCATCTATAAGCATGTAGAGAAGCCGAATAGCATTATTCTTTGTGTAATTAGTTTTTCTATCAAATTTGTCATCATAATTCTTTTTAGTAACATGAAGTGTGCAAGTTGTCTTGAGCACTTGTATTAAGCTGGTATCGATTTCATTGATACTATAAACACCATATTTTTAAAAAACTTAAATGGTATCTAAATATATATATATATCGAGATACATACCAAAGCATTAGTTCTAAGAAATCTTGAGTCATCTCTATCTATTGCATGCACACATTATTACTATCAAATTTTTAGCATACCAATATCACTCTTCTACAACTTTCATTTGAGGAAATTTTTAATGGTTTTGGCCAAGGAGTTCTCTTTCATTCATAATTTTTATGTTTATTATTTATAGTGCACCTAATGCTAGAAAATTCTAGAGCTCTAGTTCCAAGCGACCCTATGAATCTATCAAAACCTATACCAAGATCAAGGCTGCGTATTTTTCATTCAAAAAAGGGACAAATTCGCTATATCATGAAAGTTGTGCTATCTACAAATCAAGCTTATCCACAAAACGATATGCATGTAAGGTGGTTGTCCATGTAAGTAATGTGAAAGCTAAGGGCAGATTCCTTGTCCATTCAAATTATAAACCCAAGCACACCCATTCCCAGCCCATCCCACTGTCCACGCTCTCTTACTTGGCCAAGCAACCAAACCCAGCAGCAGCCACCATGCCCACCCCCCTCACCCACCACCACCTTCTCCTCCTCCTCTCTCTCGCCGTCGCCGCCTCCTCCGCCGCCACCCCTCCGTCCTCCCTCGTCACCTCCGCCTGCGCCCACGCCCGCTACCCCTCTCTCTGCGTCCGCACCCTCGCCCCCACCTCCCCCCGCTCCCCCACCGACCTCGCCCGCGCCGCCACCGCCGCCGCCCACTCCGCCTCCCGCAACGCCTCCTCCACCGTCCGCAGCCTCCCCCTCCCCGCCAACCCGCGCGGCTGCGCCGCCCTCAGCGACTGCACCTCCCTCCTCTCCAACGCCGCCGGCCAGCTGGCCCGCACCGAGGCCGAGCTCCGCCGCCTCCGCCCAGGCACGCTCCGCTGGCAGCTGGACAACGCCCAGACCTGGGCCAGCGCCGCCATGACCTGCCAGGACACGTGTCTCGACTCCTTTCGTGGGCTTGCGGGGCCCACCCGGGATGCCGTCGCCGGCCAGGTGGTCCAAGTCTCCCAGCTGACCAGCAACGCTCTTTACCTCATTGCTCGCCTAGCCTCCGCCCAGGGCCGGGGCCGTTGACATGTATACTTTGACCGGCGTCCAGAATCTAGCTGCCGAGATGCCTACTGTGTTATGTTGTTAAAAATGTAATGGGAAACCTTGTGGTGTGGGGGGGCATAACTATCGTAAGTGGGTTTTCCTTTTTTTTTTTTTTTTCCCTTATAAAAAGTTGTAAGATATTGCTGTGTGGAACGTCTGAATCCTGGTGAAAGTAAAGCTTCAGTGAGTGCTTCTGTACCCTTGATTAGTTGCTCTTCTTCTTCTTCTTTGAACTCTTTAGTTTTTTATTTTGATGGGTTTAAGATGGTTTAGAGATTGACAAACTCGAAGTACTAGTATGGCAAACAGAATAGCAAGTTTTTAGTTGATTTGATTTTACAAATATGTGCAAATTTTTAAGCAACAGACCAATTTATTTGAGGCTTCTTTTTTTTTTTCTAAGTTTTTATGCTACATGAGAGTGGGGCATCATAATTAATTAAATTTTATAAGAAAAATAATGGGGATCAATCAATCACCAAAACTTCACGAGTGGAGGGGGATGCGAGCCAATTAACGTTGGTTGGCATTATAGTGACATTAATTGACAATGGTTGGTTTGGAACATGTCAAATCATGCTAGTCATGTATAGCAACACTGAATATTCTCAATGACGAAGAGCGACCCCAATTGTGGACTATTGCCTCATTGGAAATCTGAATGATCTTATTTAGACCTTTCTAAAGAAGGTTTCTGCTAAGTGCATTCTATTGAATCGATATGTATGCCATACCTCTCAACTAGGCTTAGAGAAAAGCTACCAAACATTTGAGGGATACAAATTATATCTTACATCATGTACATGACGTAGTGGTGCACAATGCCAATCACCATCTCGATTCATATGTCTCATTCGTTATGCATTTACCTTGGATGGCTGTTCTATTTGTTTCTATGACTATATGGTGTAAGATAATTGCTCCTGATTTTAGATAATTATAATAATAATAAAAAAAAAATGTCCACATATCCTAAAGTGGGGGAAAATGTATTCCCGCGTCCCTAGACACGGAACTGAAGCAAAGGTATCGAGCGATAGATCGGCAAGGGGAGGGAAGTATTTAACCGGGGAAAGGGCTAAGTCCATTGTCCCGATTTCCACTTTCTCAGTACCTGGCCGCTGCCGCCGCATTCTCTCTCCCTCTTTCACTCCAGAGTCCTAGCCTTAGGGTTTCTTCTCAAAGCTCTTCTCCCCGCCATGGAGGGCCTCGAGATGGAGGGTGAGATGCCCTGCCTCCCCGAAGACGATACCACCGGAGACGACCTCGCCACCGGCGTCCTCGCCCGCTTCCACAGCTCCACTAGGGACGACCACCAGCACCTCTGCGCCGCCGTCGGGGCCATGGCTCAGGCGCTGAAGGACCAGGACATCCCCCGCACCCCTGTGGCCTACTTCGGTGCCACCGCCTCCTCCATCGACCGACTGTCCCGCAACCCGGCCTCCGGCTCCGACCCCGTTGCCACCGCGCTGCTCTCCTTCCTCTCCATGGCCCTCCCCAGGGTCCCTACCGCCGTCCTCAGGACTAAAGGCGCTTTGGTTGCCGAGTCTCTGGTTCGGATTCTAGGTTTTGGGTCGCTGCCGGAAGGTGGCGTGAAGGCTGGGTTGAAGTGCGTCTCTCATCTCCTCGTGGTTGGAGACAAGGGGAGCTGGTCAAGCGTGTCCACTCTCTATGGAGTTCTTATTGGCTTTGTCACAGACCACCGCCCGAAGGTACGCTTTCTATTAAATAGTCTATTGAAAAATTACTGTCTAAATGATGTGTGCTTTTTGTGGGCACTAGGAATACAATTCATGTTGGTTTTTACATTTTTTTATGCATGTGTTAAATGCTCTCTTTTTTGGTTTTGCACGACAAAATTTGGACGAGCTAAGTGGAAACAAAGGTTACAAACTTGTGCACTCCTATCTGCGAACAATGTCATGTCGAGGATTATGTTGTCTACAGATATAGAACTTGTTGCGGCCAATCGCCTCGTCGTCCGATCGCCGGGGAGTGTGCACCTGCAAAAAGAAGTCCGCACTGACCGGAGGCAGCTCCGGCGGGGACCCTCTGACGGTCAAGTCAGAGAGGTGACTGGGCAACAGTGAAATGTAGACGGAGAGCTCTGAGAAAGAGAGAGAGAGGAGCGAGCCTGCGTTTGTAGGAGAGACGGGCGGATCGATCCTTTGCACTGTTGCCTTCCCCGGTTTATATAGTGGAGCACGGTATGGCGCCGTCATTAATGGCGCGGACAAGTGAGGAACTGTCAACTCACTGTGGACTGTCAGAGTCGCCGTGAAAATGTCATGTCGCCATGTGGCTGTCCAATCACCAGAGTTGACAATGCCCTCGGCGGGACAATGCCCCTAGGTAACCGCGCCGCATGTCCGTGTCAGAGCTGACAAGGTCTGGCGGCTGTACGGCGATCGGAGGAGTCGGCCGACCTTAGGTCGGTGGCCAGCAGAGTGGCATCGGGTTCCTCCGTCGGTCGGCGAGTTTCATGTGAGTCGGCCATCAGACCTCTGGGTTCAGTCGGTCGGGATGGATACGCCCGATATATCCCCAGTCGGCGATGGACCGTTGAATGGCCGGTAGTTAGTCGCTGATGGCATCCGTCAGTCGGTCGCCCCGACCGACGATCGGTCGGTCTATCGGCCAGTCAGTCGGGCCGCCAGTCGGTCGGTCGGGCCGCGCAGTCAGTCGGGCCGCCAGTCGGTCGGTCGGGCCGCCAGTCGGTTCGGGCCCTTCGACAGTCGGTCGGTCGGTCGGTGGGTATCCCCCAACAGTTGCCCCCCTCCACTCTAAGTCGGGTGGTGAGCTGGCCGATGCTTTCGTTCGGGTAGCAATTCCGGACGACTGGGAGTGGATTTGCCGCATGCGTGGATCCGACCGTACTGCCGGCTGATCCGATGTCAGACGCCTCATAAACGCCACGCGATCCGGACGTCTAGTCGGTGTCAGAAGTCACGTCGGCGTCAGATGTCAGACGCTATGTCTTGTCGTTGTCAGACGTTACGTCGGTGTCAGAAGATCGGGCGCCGGACGATACGGCGTCAGACGACCGGATATTCGGCGCCGATCGCGGGAGAGTGGGGCGCTGTCAGGCGTCCCTTCGAGAACGCGAATCGGCGCGGGCGCATGAATGCGGAGCCGCGCTCCGCGTGCCGCGTGTCGAGGTAGTTGGCCGGCGCTCCCTCCGGCATTTAATGTGGGCGGTGCGACCGTCCCGGGACGGGGCGCGCCGAATCCTCCGCCAACCGGCGGGCGCCACGCGTCGCGCATCTGCAGGCCTTTGGTCGGCGCGGAAGCATCTCGGCCGTCGGTCGGCCCTATATATATAGGACCTCCCGGACCCCTGACCCACACTTGCCATTTTGCTGGGGAAACTCTGTCCGGGCGATTTCTCAGTCGTCGCGGGCAGAGTTCTCTCGCTTCCGGAGGGATCCATCTGGTTCGTGGTCCCCTCTTCTCCTTCTTCTTCCTTCTCTTCTCTTCCTTCTTCTTTCGGTTCCGGCACAATGACCAGGAATCCGACCCAGGGAGCTCGGTCGGGGAACCCGACCGACGACTCCCGATCGGCTTCGGAAGATGAGGCCTCCTCGCTTTCGGGGCCGAACGTCGATCGGCTTCGGGAGCACTATCGCATCCCGGAGCAGTTTCGGCTCTCCGCTCCAGGGGCCGGCGGTTGGGTCAACAACCCCCCGTCTGGTGATCTGGCGCTATACGTTGAAGACCTTCGCGTGGGTCTTCGGCTTCCGATTCCGGAGTTCGTCCGGAATCTACTAGATTATTACGGACTCTGTCCGGCGCCACTGGCGCCGAACTCTGTTCGTTTAATCATTTCCTTCGCGCTGTTGTGTCAGCTCTCGCGGGGGTTGTGGCGCCGAACTCTGTTCGTTTAATCATTTCCTTCGCGCTGTTGTGTCAGCTCTTGCCGACCAACCCCCGCGCTTCACTCTTCCGGGCATTCTTTGTGCTCCGACCCCACCCTAAAGCCCGAGGGTGGTGGCTCTTCACCCCCCGGAAGGGTCTTGCCTTCATCACCGGTCTTCCATCGTCCATTCATGGATGGAAGAACCAATTCTTTTTTGTTTCCTCCTCTCCCTGGGGCTTTCCTTCTCGCTGGGGTGTGCCCCGAACCGAGGCCAACGACAACAGTCGGGTGGAGGCGGACGACCGGGAGGACTTCCACCGACTGAAAGATATGTCGGTCCCGAAGCAGAGGGAGCTTGTTACCGAACAAGCTCTCTATGATGCCGGCTTGAGTCTGGTCCCCCGAATAGGTATCGCCCGATCTCCCGGCTTTTCTTTTTGTTCGGCTCTTGGTCCGGCTTTTAACATTTTTGTCGGTATTGCAGGGACACCACCAAGGATGAGGCCGACGGACGCCGAGATTCGGCAGTTCGCGACGAGGAAGAGGCCAGCGTCAGGGGCCGGCCCTTCACGCCCTCCAAAGAAACCAGCTCCAGCTCCGCCGACCGTCGAGGCGTCGGCGACCGACCAGTCGGAGCCGGTCATAGCCCTCGCGGCTCCGACGGTCCAAGTAGAGGAGAGGCCGACTGAGGAGGCGGTCGAGGGAACATCGGCGGCTTCGCCGGTGCGGGTGGAGCCGGATGACGTTCGGGAAACCGAACATCGCCCGGCGGCGTCCGTTGGCGCAACGGGGGGCGCCGGGTCGAACTCCAGCGTCCCGTCGCTGCCGGTCCCGTCGGTCGGGGCAGCTGATCGGGGAAAGCTCCGATGGAGCCCGCGGAGGAGGATAGGTCGGGGAGCCGCTCAATGCCTCCCAGCGCATACTACCCCTAGGGTGCGTCGGCATTGGCCGACCACAATCTTGCGAGGAGGTTGTGCCAAGGGATCCTCCTCCCAGCCGACGTAGAGTCGCTGCGATCTCGGCAGGTGACCGAGATGCTGTCGCGGTTCTACCCGACGATGGTTGAGGTAAGCTTCGCATCACCTCTCCTTTAACTTAGAAATTTTCCTTGTTATGCGATTCTGACAAGGTTTTTTCCATCGGCAGCTGATCTTCACGATGTCCGAACTGGAAGCCGGGTACCGAAGGTTCGGCAACGTTCGGGCAGCCTTCAAGGAGAAGTCGGCGGCGGCGAAGCTGAGAGGGCAATGTTGGCCGACCAGCTTCAACAATCGGCCGACCGGGAGGCCAAGTTAGTCGACGAGGTCTCCCGGCTTGGGTCCGAACTTCGGTCGGCCAAGAAGGAGGCCAAGCACAAGGGTCGGGCCGTGCGTCGTCTTCGACGCGAACGGGATGGTGCCACCGCCGAACTCCAAGGGGAACGCGAGCAACTTCGGGTCAGCCTGGAGAAGCTCGCCGAATCCGAAGAGGAGTTGTCCATCGCCCAGATCGACGCCGAAATGGCGAAGGTCGAGGCGGAGTCGGCGAGGCAGGAGCTCGCCGTGCTGAGGACGAGGCAAGGTCGGCGAGGGAGTCGGCCGATCGGGCGGTGGAGGACTTCCGGTCGTCCGACCAATACCGGGAGGAGATGCTCGAATCGGGCTTCGCCTCATACCGGGTCGGGTTCGAGGACGGTCGGGACGCCGTCCATGCCTTGTACCCGGAGTTGGACGTCAGCCGCGTCGTCCCGTCGTTAGCCGAGGAGGAAGGAGCCGAAGGAGAAGGAACCGAGGAGATGGCCGACCAGCCGTCGGGAGGCGTCATCGTGGCGGAGGAAGCCGTCCCGGAGCAGGTGCCGACCGAAGTACCCTTGCCGACTGAAGTCCATCCTTCGACCGCCGACCTAGCGCCGCTTATGGCCGAGACGCCGATCATCCCCGATCCTCCGTCGGTCGAAGAGATCGACTAGGACAGATGATCGGGCCCTGCCGACTATTTTTGCTTTTTTGTTTTCTGAAACAATACATATGTAATCGGGCTTCGACCCAACTTTGTAATTTCCTTTCAGCAATGAATGAAATTTCTTTCTTTCTGCTTTTGTTTGTAATGCCGAACATTGCTGCGATGTCGATCGTTAGTCGCTAACTTAAGTAAGTCGCTAACTCACGTAAGTCGGTAGGACCTCAACAACTTGTGCAGCCCCGCAAGTAGAGTGCTCCCGACTTTAGGTCGGCTTCCGATAGTCGAAGTCGTCAGTCGGGTGCATCTTTGAGTCGGGAGCTGACCGAACCTGGTAAAGGTTCGGTAGTCGGGCTTCCATAGATGCGTTTAGTCGGTCGTCGTCCGGCGCAGCGTCGGGGGAACGATAGTAAGTCGGGTCCCCATGCCCTTGCGTCGGGTTCTGTGTCTTCCGGCATACGGTAGCAAGCCGAATGTCGTTCAGCCGGCCGTAGGTCGGTCGGCAAGTCGTGGATGCGACCAAGGTCGCGTCGTGTGATAGACGGTGGTAAACCGAATATCCCTCGACCGGCCGTAGCCTGGTCGGAAGTCGCGACGACAGTCGCGTGGGCGTTTAGCCTTCCTTTGGTCGGGGCCCGATCGGCCTGTCGGCCGGTGGTCCGACGTAGAAGGAGTATGAACTCCCGTCGCAACAGATGCATCGGCCTTTGTCAAGGGCGGATGCGTTGCCGAAAGTCGAAGGAGTGCAACTCCCGTTCCTAAGAGTCCGTCGGCCCTTGTGAGGGTCCGACGCATCGTCGAAGGAGTGTCAGCTCCCGTCATTGTAGGTGCATCGGTCCTTGTAAAAGTCCGACGCGTCGTCGATCGTCGAAGGAGTGTTGACTCCCGTAATTGTAGATGCATCGGTCCTTGTAAAAGTCCGATGCGTTACCGATGATGAGGTCGTCGGTTTTAGGTGGATGCTAGGTTCACGTCGATACGTCGGGGTTTGACCTTGATGAGCACCGATCACTAGTCGAAGAGTTAAAACTCCGAACTTTCAAACTGAACTTGTATTCCGACTATTGAATTACAAAATTCACTGGTAATACAGCTTCAAGTTGTCGGCGTTCCAAGTCCGGGGAATGGGCTTCCCCTCAAGGGTCTCCAGTCGATAGGCTCTCGGCCCGTAGGTGTTTGCAACCTTGTAGGGTCCTTCCCAGTTGGGAGCCAGCTTCCCTTGGTCCAAGGGCTTCGACACTTCTGCCTTCCTCAAGACCAGGTCGCCAGGTCTGAAAAGCTTCGGTCTGACCTTGGCGTTGTAGTACCGGGCGACCCTCTGTCGGTATGAAGCCATTCGGATTTGAGCCTCATCTCGTAGTTCGGGGAGGAGGTCTAGGTCGGCCCTCCGACTCTCGGAGTTGTCTGGCTCTTGGTACTGCTCGACCCTTGAAGATGGTAGGCCAATCTCGAGCGGGATCATCGCCTCTGTCTCGTAGGCCAAACTGAACGGCGACTCCCCGGTCGGAACGCGGGGGGTCGTTCGGTAAGCCCACAGAACGGAGCCCAGCTCGTCGACCCAGAGACCTTTGGCTTCCTTCAGTCGGGTCTTAAGTCCGTGAAGCAAGGTTCGGTTGGTCACCTCGACCTCGCCGTTGGACTGAGGATGCCCGACCGAAGTCAATCGGTGCCGGATGTGGAACCTGGCGCAGAAGTCTTTGAAGTCTTGGTTGTCGAATTGCCGTCCGTTGTCGGTGATGATGGTGTGCGGCAATCCGAACCTGAAGATGATGGATTTTTGGATGAAGTCCTCCATCTTCCGCTCGGTGATCTGCGTCAAGGGCTCGGCCTCGACCCACTTCGTGAAGTAGTCGATGGCGACAACGATGAACTTCCTCTGGCCCGACGCTGGTGGGAATGGACCGAGAATGTCGACTCCCCACTGGGCGAAGGGCCACGGAGCGACAATGGGAGCGATTTGGCTGGCCGGTTGGTGCTGGATATTGGCATACTTTTGGCATGGCTCGCACCTCCGGACCAACTCCGCCGCATCCTTCTTCATGGTCGGTCAGTAGTAGCCTTGTCGCAGGACCTTGAAGGCTAGAGACTTGCCCCCCAAGTGGTTCCCGCAAATCGCCTCGTCGCCCGATCGCCGGGGAGCGTGCACCTGCAAAAGGAAGTCCGCACTGACCGGAGGCGGTTCCGGCGGGGACCCTCCGACGGTCAAGTCAGAGAGGTGACTGGGCAACAGTGAAATGTAGACGGAGAGCTCTGAGAAAGAGAGAGAGAGAGAGAGAGAGGAGCGAGCCTGCGTTTGTGGGAGAGACGGGCGGATCGATCCTTTGCACTGTTGCCTTCCCCGGTTTATATAGTGGAGCACGGTATGGCGCCGTCATTAATGGCGCGGACAAGTGAGGAACTGTCAACTCACTGTGGACTGTCAGAGTCGTCGTGAAAATGTCATGTCGCCGTGTGGCTGTCCAATCACCAGGGTTGACAATGCCCTCGGCGGGACAATGCCCCTAGGTAACCGTGCCGCATGTCCGTGTCAGAGCTGACAAGGTCTGGCGGCTGTACGGCGATCGGAGGAGTCGGCCGACCCTAGGTCGGTGGCCAGCAGAGTGGCGTCGGGTTCCTCCGTCGGTCGGCGAGTTTCATGTGAGTCGGCCATCAGACCTCTGGGTTCAGTCGGTCGGGATGGATACGCCTGATATATCCCCAGTCGGCGATGGACCGTTGAATGGCCGGTAGTTAGTCGCTGATGGCATCCGTCAGTCGGTCTCCCCGACCGACGATCGGTCGGTCTATCGGCCAGTCGGAGTTGTCCGCCGTTAGTCGGTCGGGCCGCGCAGTCAGTCGGGCCGCCAGTCGGTCGGTCGGGCCGCCAGTCGGTTCGGGCCCTTCGACAGTCGGTCGGTCGGTCGGTGGGTATCCCCAACAGAACTCTTTTTATCTATGAGCATTTTCTTCTTTCTTGTTTCATTCTTGTGTAAAGTTAACAAGGAAATTCAATGATTGTATTATTTTTTATTTTGATTACCTGACCTTCTTATAGTTTCTATGGTTTTCTTTCTACTTAAGACTAACAATCATTTTAAATTCATTGTTATTCTCTGTTTCCTGTTGGGTGGCTGTTGCAAATCGCTTATTTTTCTTCAAAAAATCCCACTTGTACAGAGTCAAAGTTAATATCACAAGGTGCCATATATAATCACTTGGGGTACATTACTTTGTTACATTTTCATTTATGGGCACATTGTGACATTGCTAATGTTAAATGAATGGATCGCAGGTCAGAAAGCAGTCTCACTCATGCCTGCAGGATGTACTTCAGAGTTTCCAAGGGCTGGCAGTTCTGGTTTTGGCAAGTGAAGGAATCACAGGCATTTTTGAGAGGTTTCTTCTGCTTGCTGGTGGATCTAATTCCACCAGTTCAGCTGCAGAGGGAGAAGGGCCCAGGGGAGCTTTGGAGGTCTTGTATATTTTGAACGCTTTGAAGGACTGTCTTCCTCTTATGTCAATAAAGTCTATAAATGTCATTCTGAAATACTGCAAGCCGTTGTTGGATCTGCGACAGTCAGTTGTTACACGGAGTATATTGGAGATTTTGGTGTCTTTCTGCAGCAGTCCAACTTCGGAGGTTGCTCCTGAAGTGTTGTTAGATCTGCTATGCTCATTAGCGTTATCCATTCCTGATAAGGAAAAATCAGCAGATGGGATGGCATCAACAGCACGCTTACTCCATGTTGGTACAAAGAAGGTTTACCAGCTAAACAGGAAGATGTGCATCGTGAAGCTTCCTATCACATTTAATGCCCTTGGAGGTTGGTTTAGGTTCTCAGCAATTTGTGATTCTCGTTCATTTTAAATTCTGGTAATAAAATGATCCATTTTTTTATTCTATCATCTGACAGAGATCTTAGCCAGTGAGCATGAGGAAGCCATATTTGCTGCTACTGAGGCTTTAAAGGGCTTGATAGGGTCTTGCGTTGATGAAAGCCTGGTGCAACAGGGAGTTGATCAAATCAAGACTAGCGATGGAGGAACAAGAAAATCTGGACCCACAATCATTGAAAAGATATGTGCCATTATCGAAGGCTTCCTTGGTTATCGTTACAATGCTGTCTGGGACATGTCCTTTCAACTTCTTTCAACAGCATTTGATCAATTAGGTACCCTTTTTGACTAGTGTTTCTTCTGCATGCTAGCCATCGGGGAACCTAGCTGCTAAATTAATTAAATTAATGAGAACTTGCGATACTTATGTTCTTTGTCATTTAATAAAAAATAGGGGCATCCCTTGTATAGAAAATGACACAACTTTTGCCATGAGTAAATGACTGAGCTATTGCTGGTGATGACTTCACTGGAAATGGAATTCCAATTTAGTCACAGTAGATCAAATAGCAAGCTTAACATCTATTTCAACATAGGCACCATGATATTGAACAAATCATCTAATTAATTTGGGGTCTTCATCCTTCTTCACCATTCTATCTTTATGTATATCTAGGTATTTATGTATCATGTATTGCATGCATCTATCACATTTTTGAATTTGCAACTAAAATAAAAACCAGATTTATAAGCATTCATGCATGACACTCTATGCACACTGGTGGAGAAAAGTACAGAATGCTCCAAAAATGAATAGTCTATGTTGCTAGAGGAACCTCAATGTACTTATGAAATCACACACCATGAGATTAAACAAGTTTGAATAGAGTTGCTACTTAATCCAGTAAGTTTTGAAAATTCATATTTATAGAATGGTTCATATTGGTTATGACCCTAACCATTCAAATTTTGTTCCATCTGGCTATGCGAGTTATTGTCTGATTTGACCCGAAACTTTTCCTTGTGGTCTTACTTGTCTTGTCCAATTATAGCTGGTCGTTATAAAATATTTTTAGGTGATCTTGGTTTTTATTTTTTAGCTAACACAATGCGAAGAATAAGGGAGGTGAAGCAAAGTGAAATAGGAAAAAAGGTTAAAAGAGCGAAGACCATAAGTTTATCAAATCAACTCAAAGAACTAATAGTTGTATCAAGATTTTTTCTGTGACAAATATTGTTGCATCCAAAAATGTAAAACCTTAAATGGTCTTTCTTGGATCATATATGTCTTGTAATTTTTTCTAACATATTTTTTATCTTTTTTGTCCCTTACTAAAAATGCTTCATGCATGAGAATCCAAAAAGCTGATCCCATTAGTTGTGCCAAGGTTGGATGATCATAGCTATGATTTTTATATTTCTATCTTATTTCTTTCTCCTCCAATTTGTAGGTAGGATTTTATTTACTGCTTGTTATTGATCCTTGCAATGTACTCTTATTGGGCTTATTTGGTATTACCAGTGCCATCAAAACATTTAGGCTGCCCAAGGTGATGACACCTGGGTTTCTAGGCATCATTATCAACAGGTATAATTCTAGGCATTGCAGGCTATTTTTTTGAGAGGACCCTTTCAAAGTTGGTTGGCCATCTGTTTGTGTCCCTTTTGTAGGTACAATACTTGGTAGAAGAATTTGAAGCCCTCATTCTGTAAAGTTGGTTACGCATATTGTGGGGTAAAATCAGTAAACCTTTTATTCAATGTCGTTTCTTAAATTAATTTCTGCGGCAAGTGATTAGATTAAATTGATCTGTTTATGGAGGGGACAACACTTCCCTGTGATTTAGAGATTGATTCAGTTCATTGAATTTTTTTCCAGACTCCAAAAAATGTCCATTCAACTTATCCCCTTTATATTCTGGTTCCCCTTCCTTCTCCTCCATCAAATTTTAATTTTCCTATGGCCACTCAACTAGGATTCATAAAGCATAACCATTTGGCATCAAAGATAGTTCGTTCATTGTTGTCATAAAGGATGATTTGTCATTCTAAATTTATGGCTATCTCACAATGCTGCGTCCTTCAGATCCAAGTTTGTATGATCTCTTTCCGCTGACAATGAAAAGGTCTATTTTTCTTTTTCTTCCTTTTGGTTTCTCATTTATACTTGTAACATGAGACGAGGCGTGTGAAGAAGCATGCATGTTGAAGACTTTGAACAAAATTTGTCTTGATGATTTTAAAGATCCCGTGCTCCATGATGTCCATTCAGCACCTGTGACTGAGGATTGGAAAAATCTCTTTGTCCCACCAACTTTCTTCACCGAAGACGAAAGGAATGATGCTTCATCAAACTGATATCTCTATCACTGTTGTGCAGCAATTCAAGATGTTCACTAGGATTTCTGGTTCATTATAAATGATCTCATGCTAAAACTTATTTTACTTGCTGTTCTACATATTCTTAACCTATCATTCTTAATGGGAAACATTCAGGGGAATCTTCATACTATCTGATGGCTGGAGCAGTTAGAAGCCTTGCAGATATGCAGAACTTACCGGATGAAGACTTTCCTTACAGAAAGCAGGTAGATTTTTTTTTAAAAAAAATTTAAAAATCCCATGCATTTGCTAATGTCTGTTACTTCCTTCTTCTCAAATGGAGGTGTTACCTGTACGGTTATAGACACATACAGAAGGTGCAAAAAACTAAAAGTTCAATAATCTTAGATTTTATTTATATCAATATGTTTGAGTGTTACTTACACATGACACAGATCCAAGGTAAAATGTTGAAGGATTTGTGAAAAGGTTGAGGATATTTTGAAAAATTGTTAGTGATAGTCTGAAGTCCAAGCCCAACTTAACTTCTACTAAAAAAATGAAAGGTTGCTGATGCCTTGCAGAGAGGTTAGATTGGATGAAAACAGTCATTTACTTTTATAAGGAGCTTGACTAATCATGTAAGGATTAATGCTATAAATAATTCTTCTAACTCAGAAGTTAACTAGTTGCCGAATTGTATATATAATGAAGCAAGTGGACAAGGATATACAATCTTATCCTTCTGAGCTGCAACGTTGGTGCATTGGGTGGAAAAATTGTTTTTCACATCCTATATTGTCCACTATTGGGTGGCTTCATACTATTAGCAGTGAATGTTAGATTGAAGCACAGAATTCGGAACAAGAAAAGGGGGAAAAAAAAGCATAGATGTGTCTGCACAAACTTGTATTTATGCCTATGCATGCATAGTGAGGGAGAGACTTGGCTATATTTGACTTGATTTGAGGGCAGAGCTGGTTGGGCCAAACTGAACAGCAAAGACCCAATTTGAAGATTCCCCACTGCAGAAAATGGTCTTTGGTGTCTAACACTGAATTGCTTAAAAACTAAAATTGAAAGTTTGAAACCATAAATTTTGGAAGTTGCTTGTTTAAGCTATCCGTCCCAAAATGGACAGTCTTAATGTATGTGTCTTTATGTGCCTAGATCGAATCAAATGTTTGTAATATCAATTTTATAGCCTACAAGCTACATTTACACATTAGCTCTATTAGTTCCATCTATTTTGGGATAACTTGATGCACAAGGCCTCTCTGGAATATGTGATATTTAGTTTATTAAGCATTTTAGCTGCTACAGATCATCTTCAATTGTGTGGATCTTCATTTGAGAGACTCCAATGTTGAATTGGAGCTCTCACAATTTGCCCCCAAATATAGTCAACTCTCTCTCTCTCTCTCTCTCTCTCTCTCCATACAGGCAGAGATATTCATAGACAGGTCTCTATTCATGTGCAATGACAGTCTATGATGTTCTATTATTCAATAAAACCGTTGTGATAAAGGTCATTTGTTTACGTAGATTTTGTTAGAAGCAGATGGAATGATGCCACAGCTAAATTGGAAGATAAGAAGAACAAAATCAAAATAAAGGCACAGGTAGTAGCAAAATTGTGATGGGTTATGTCTCAGGTGGACAAAATTCTAGGGTTCCTACGATATGCTGAAAATTGTGTGGAGCGAATGCTTATGTCACTTGGTGAGTCTGCTATGCAATTTGATTAAATTTAGCAAATTGGCTCATGATGCTTGATGCAAGGGTCAAGTATGTGTTGATAATAGGATTGGAGATGTTTGCGGGATTCGAGTTTTTGGCCTAGAAGTAGCCTATTACATCACATCTGTAAATAATTTAAGAGTCTGATTTGTCATTTTGTTATCATCTCAAGTTTGGCTTCATGTAAAAGCATCTCTACTTATCATGGCCTTTTGTCACCCTGCATCTGCTTCTTCATGCTTATCACTATGGGTATACTTTTTTGCATTCAGGTTGCTCAACCATGTTCCTATACTTGGTACCGTCTTTAAACAAGCTACCCATTCAGCTAATGGCTATAAGTTTTCTCCTTTTGTTTGTCATTGTGCGATTAGCAGAAATGGAAAATGCCCATGCCATGTTAAGAGAACAGGTTAGAATATTCTGTAGTAATGAATGTTTGGAAGCTTCCACTGCCGTTGCTTGATCAATTCTTTGTACCCATGGTCCATCTTTAGTCCTTTCCTCTCAGCTTTACCATCTTCTACCTTGTAGTCTAGGCTATTCAAGGCTGTTGGTCTGTCAGAGTTACTGTTTGCTATATATGCATCTAGTATCCCAGTCTTTTATCTAGAATATAATTTGGGGTGCTAGCTGATGCAGATCTGGTGTACATCAGATTTGCAATCAGATCTGTGGAATTGAAATCTTTTTATTATTCTTCATTAATCTGATCTGATGACAATAACCTGGAATCTGGATAATAGCACACTAAATCTGTGGGAACTATGGGAAGAAGGTTAAGTTAATTCCTTGAGAGTTAAGATGGCTTCTGGTCAGCCCAAAATTTGTTTGCCTATGTATAGTAGTTCAGTGGAAAATATTTGCCTTTATATAATGCTTATTGCTTCCTTTGGTGGTGTGTAATTGATCTGACTTTTACAATATACTTAAAATGTTAAAACCAGATGACCATCTTGTATCTATGTTATGTGATCACTTCATCAATCTGCAGCTTCATGACTGTGTTGGCTCAGCACTTGGTGCCTTGGGACCTGATGCATTTTTACACCTTTTGCCTCTCAATCTGGATGCTGAAGATATATCTGATGCTAATGTTTGGCTGCTTCCTATATTGAAGCAATACATAATTGGTGCCCGTTTAAGTTTTTTACAGAAAAAATTTTGAAAATTGTCAGCAGAATACAGCAGAAATCCCTCAAGGTATCAATCTTTTCATATAACCAGTTGATGTCTGTCTTTTACATGGCCCCTATTATAATGAAGTTCTGTTATGCCACAGCTTGAAAAGGAGGGACGGATTTATTCAGCTAGGAGTGCAGAAGGCCTTGTATATTCACTATGGTCTTTGTTGCCTGCCTTCTGCAACTATCCTGTTGATACTAGCAGTAGCTTTAAAGTTCTTCAGAAAGTGTTATGTAATGCCCTTCGTCAAGAGCCTACATTGCATGGCATAATATGTTCAAGCCTGCAGGTTTGTCTCACATCCATGATTCAGATTCTAATCCTTTAATTAGGTACATTATTAGCTGCTCATCTTGTTTCTTTCTTTTTCTTTGCATTTGTAGATTCTGATTCAACAGAACAAAGACATAGCATCTGGAAACTCCAGCAAGTCTGATGATGAGATAAGCAAACCTGAAAGAAAAGCAAGAGATCACTATACAGTTGATGTAGCAGACAAAAATTTGAAGGCAATACGGTCATTTTCTTTAGAGTTCTTCTCAGTTTTATCTGAAGTCCTCTTGACATCGCCAAAAGATAGTGGTGGATGCTTACAGGTATATGGTTTTCTTACATTCCCAATTAATGTATATGACATTCCTTATTTGGCATCAAGTGCAATTGTGCTCCCTTTGTTTTTAAGTATATTATATGCATACTGGCATGCTGAGAGCATCTTCAGACTTAGTTGTGTTCTGTTTTTGCTGCCCAGAATTTTACAGATGTCATGTGCTTTTAGATCTGAATGTCAGAAACTGGTAATTTGAATGCACCTTACGGATTTATCCTCATATATATTACTCATATCTACTTTCCAAGTTTGGGTAGATCACCATTTAGACTCAATGAAATATATTAGAGACTATAGTTTGACAGGTTGCTTAAATTTCTAGCTGCCTATTAGTTTATTTTCTGTCTTCCAAGCATGAGCATTTTTCCCCTTTCCTGTAGCTGTAAAACATGGCTTTTGAATTCTTTGACTGTAACTGCTTTAGAAACACGATATTCATGCCATTTGTTGTGTTTGTGATATGTTAACTTTGAAGAAGTGAACATCGTGTTTCCTTATCTTCCAGTATACGATCCACGATTTTGCTTCCATATCAGATGAAAGGGTAGTCAAGAAATTTTTCATGACCACTATGCATAAGCTATTGAAGGTGACTCAGGAAGTGATTAAGGTGAAGCACAATAAAAATTCTAATTCAATGGAAATTGACAGTCCATCTGCCAAGGTGTCACTCTCACATTCAAGGTATCAACTTATTATGATTATTTTTTGAAGTTTGCTTGAAAATAGTTCATCAAAACCTTAATTGGATTTCTGCAATACTTGATGCGGTACCTTTCACCTGTTTGCAGGGCTCTCTTATTGGACTTGGCAGCTGCACTTCTGCCAGGTCTCGGTAAGCAAGAAATTGGTTTATTATTCAGTGCTATTAAGCCTGCATTCCAGGTGCATCAATGTTTAAATACTAGTTTGTTTGTTTGATTGGTAAATTTTATGTTTGCAATGACATTAAGATTTGACAAATTGCAGGATGAAGAAGGGTTAATCCAAAAGAAAGCATATAAAATTCTTTCAGTTGTACTCAAGGTTTGATTTTGCCCTTCATCTCTGAAATCATATGCATTTTTTTAAACATATGAAGATGTCATTAGTTATATTTGATTTGTCATTGCTAAAAAAAACTAATTATATCTATTAATATTCATGTCAATGCTGTGGTCAGGAATGTGATGAATTTCTTCCTAGTAATCTGGATGAACTACTTGAGTTGATGATAGCAGCACTGCCTTCTTGTCATTTCTCAGCTAAACGCCATAGACTTGAGAGTTTATATTTTTTGATTGTCTATGTTTCAAAGGTTGGTGATAATAGTAATTATGTTTTGAGCATGCTAAATTTAAATGTTTGTTGATAATTAAAGATGTCAGATCAATGAATTCATTGACTGTTTGATTATAAGAGGCATTCTAAAACTGAACATTTACTTTGTTTGCAGGATCCATCAGAACAGAGGAAGAGAGATGTGATCAGCTCCTTCCTCACTGAAATAATACTCGCTTTAAAAGAGGTATCGATAAATCTCCTTACAGGAAACATAGCCTCATCATTGCTGTTATCATCATCATTTCAATGGCTTGGTTTCTACTTTCCTTATATAGTATCTACACTCACAAAGAAGCCCATCTGGATTGTTCTACAATTGGCCGAATGCACTGTCATATACTCAATACTTATAAAGTCCTCTCAAGAACAGTAGGGCGGTTTCTAGATTCTTGGAGGTTGTACTTCTGTTTATTTTGATTTAGCACCTGCTTACTGCCACCGGCATAAAGGGCGGCCTTGGCACAACGGTAGGGTTGTTTCATTGTAACCCAGCTGTCATGTGTTTGAAGCATGGAAATAGCCTCTTCATCCACAGGGGTAAGGCTGTGTACATCTGACCCTTCTCAGATTGTGGGAGCCTTGTGCACTGGGATATCCATTTTTTTTCTGCCATCGGTTAAATGTGTAAGAGTTATCCATCCATGCATCAAACGTTGGAGTTGGAGAACTATATGCTTAACAAGCAGTTGCCGGTTCTTACAATCTTACTTGAAGCAGTAAGAGCTGCATGAGTATATTAGTTCCTTAAATATATCAAACCATCTCACTGTTAATATTACACACTTGGGATATTGAAGAATGATCATTTGCTTAAGAGCATGTACAATATTGAGAGGAAGGTGTGGAAATATTACCTCGTTAAACTATATTTATTCGCTAACTTTGCGGAGTTCTTCTATTTCTAAAATTGTTGATGCATATTCTGCTCATCGTTCTCTTCATGATACTTCAATTTAGATCTTTGGTTCCAATATCCTCCTTTGAAAGCATTGCTTCAGCTGTCACTGGCCAGACATTGTTCAGTTGTTTTCTGATGCTTTCTAGAATCAAGTTTGTATGATCAGCACACAATTTTGCAAGTAGCTTGATGCATATAGTGGTTTCTGCATGAAGACAATTCCTCAATTGAGGACTTGCTTGTAAAAATTTTGAAGTTCTTACCAGTGTCGGCAGCTGGGATAAATTTAATTTTGTAAAGACCTCGCTGGACATTTTTTTGTGGTAGTTTGGTAACTTAGCCTTGCAGTAGAATTTTAGGAGATAATCTACTAATTTTAGTATGAGACAGGACTATATACTTCTTTCCTAGCCATTTAAGTCTAGATTCCAAATTTTATTGGTGGAAGTAGAAGGATTATTAGGTTCGTAAGCCGGAAACATAGCTTCTACTATTTGATACTGAAAGGACTCCTTTGGTACCAGAACATGCACTTGCATTGATGTTGTATATGAGGATCTGGCTAGTGGGAAATTCTTGTGTTAAAGTAATTGATCTTTTTTGTGAAATGGTGACAGCCATGCTTATGGTTTTGTTTATTAGCTTGACATCTAGTTATATGTTGATTGATCGTAATTGGTAAATGGCTGGGACTACTGGGATATTTTCTTATGTTTCCTTGGTTAATAGGGGCCCTTTTGGTGCTTACCCTTCTTGTGGATTGCTAACTTGTGTCGGTGGTATGACTTTGTTGCCACTGCTTGCAATTGCTCATCGCTGCTCAGTATTTGCTGATTAGAATATGCTCATCTGCTGTATTTGTCTTTGTTTTTTATGAGTGCATTACTGTTTCTTGCTATCCTGCTTGCTTCCCTGCAGCTGCTGGACCTGCTTGCTTGCTATGGTTTGGTTAGCTTTTTTCTGATCTTTGTTTCCAGTTCCTTCATGCTGCCCAGACAAATAACATGATAATGCACCTTCCGCCTTGGGTAAATTAGTTTAGGCTGTACGGATAGATCAAAAGGCTAAAAATGTTTTGAAGTGTATGTTGAGCAAAGACATCTGCTGACTTCATAGCCACCTGTCAGGCAAATGTTTCTGTACACAAGCTCATGCATAAATATCCTGTGGGATTGGGGTCCAAACATGTATCTGTAGCTAGTAAAATCTTGGTGTGCGCATGCATACACATATACTGTGGATTTTCATCGTGCATGTTCATCTCTTTTCTGAGGCTACCTTTTTTCTTTTTCGTGTGTATATGTGTTTGTGTCTGTGTGTGCGCCAGGTTACTTCTCTGACTTATGTCTCTGAACATCCCTTATTGATGATTTGTTATGTCTATACTCATTTTTGTGCAAATTGAACAGATGCTTTGCATACTAGTGGATGATGGATTTCTCTATGCAGGCTAACAAAAAAACAAGAAATAGGGCATATGACTTGCTTGTGGAACTTGGCCATGCATGTGAAGATGAAGACAAGGGCGGGAGAAAAGAAAATCTACAACAGTTTTTTAACATGGTATTGTCAATGAGATGCCTTTCCTTGAATAACTACATGTGCATTGGAGAGAACACTGGGTTTATCATGCAAGGGTAGCGTTAATGTTATTTATATGATGAATGGTCCTGATCTTCCTCTATTGACTCAGATTGCTGGAGGTCTTGCCGGTGAAACACCACATATGATCAGTGCAGCAGTAAAAGGATTGGCACGGCTGGCATATGAGTTCTCGGATCTCATTGGTGCAGCTTACAACTTGCTCCCATCTACTTTTCTTCTCCTGCAAAGAAAGAATCGTGAGATAATCAAAGTACCTTTCTTTTCCCACATGATTTTTGAGTACTAAATAGAAATCTGACTATTTTTCGTTGGCTTAGACTCTTTCAGTTGTTAACAGCATACACTTCCCTCTTCTTTTCTTCTCCAGTAGTTGGCTGAGCCTAATGACTGTTATACTTACTGTAGGCTAATTTAGGTTTCATGAAGGTATTGGTTGCGAAGTCCAAAGCAGATGGGTTGCAAATGCACTTGGGGGCAATGGTTGAAGGACTGTTGAAGTGGCAAGATGACACCAAGACACATTTTAAAGCCAAGGTGTCTCTCTTTAGACATGTCCAGATATCAGTTTTCTAATAATTAAAATCGTGAGTGTTGATCACAGGCACGGTCCTTATCTGGGATTTCCACGGGCTGCATAGCTTCAAGTCATCTCGCCCTGCTTGTCTATATGATGATTAGTTTTACATGCAGCACCAAAGTATTCATATAGTTATTTAGCTAAATTTTCTGGTTTTAGTAGTTTGATATTTGCTGATGCGGACTCCTACATTAATTTCGTCCTTTGCATGACAGATTGTCTCATAAGAAAATAATCATATTCAGGTGATTTTTCATTTGTACTTCATCTTGGTTCTGCATGCCCGAGCCGAGTAACCATTGCTAAACTGATTGATTGGCCAATTTTAAATTCCATATATTCCTATTCCTTTTCGAGCAAAATCCCTGTCAGCAAATTTATGTGTGGCTTGAGCCAATCAACAGAAACATCAATACCACTTGATGGATGCATGTGCCATGGAAATGCCACGATATTCCTTTTTTTTTTTTTCAAGTAGTTAGAATCAGTTGTCCGTTTCCTTTTTGAGGAAAATCAGTTGTCTGGTTCTTGCATGTTATAGTTGTCATGCTGTTTTGTCTATGATGTTGATTGCACATTAAAGAGGGATTACATTATTCACCACATCTGAAGAAAGTTTAAAAAATGAGGAAATCAACTCCAACTGAGCATGTTATAACACTTGCTTCTGTTTCATGTTGTCAGGTAAAGTTGCTTATTGAAATGCTGGTGAAAAAATGTGGTTTAGATGCTGTTAAAGCAGTGATGCCTGAAGAACATATGAAACTGCTTACCAACATTAGGAAGGTAAAATTTCTGTCTTAACGTTGCTTCTATTCTGATTGTTGAAGTGTCCTCTTGAGTTTTGGCATGAATGACAGACCAAGGAGCGAAAAGAACGAAAGCCAGATCTGAGGCAGATTCAGAATCACTTCATTCAAGAATGTCTATCTCCAGGTAGCATCACTCAAATGGCAGCTTACAATTGCAGTTGTACCTTATGATGATATATACCTCTAGAATAGTCCAGATGGTCCTAACCCTTTCAGAAAACAGCCAACAGAAAATTAACTCCTTTAATAATAAGTTAACCATGGGCTAAGTTGTCATTCTTGATCAACAGTAACTGAGGTAGAAAACAAAGTTACCCGTATATTTCATATTTGAGGCTGTGGCAAAGAAGAATTATGACACTCCTACCTTTATCTGCTGCTGGAAAATTTAAGCATTAACATATACATTATTAAGTTGATATCCGGTGACATTTGACACTGGGTCCAGTGTGCTTGAGGTAACCATATTTTCATAAAATCATGCATTTGAAATGGTAACTGCCATTACTGTGATCCCATGTCATATCTTTTGTTGGAGCATGATACTATTCTGTAGCATATGCTTTACTAATGTATGGAGATGCTAGCTGAACCGTTCACCTGTTTTCAGACAAAGTAGATGGAACCATACTCGTATTTTTTCTGATTTTGGAGATGAGGATGGGGAAGATGATAGTGATGCAGAACTTGGGGTACCCAACGCTTTTTCTGGCCAATGGACCAAGGCTTCTCTGTTGCATTCTCGAAAGCTGCTTCTTTGAGGTACAGAACTACGTTCATCTTTCTTCTTTTAAAAAAGAATGCTAGAGGATAAACTTGATCCACACAAGGGAGGGAGGCTTGCACCTGAATGCTAAATTTTATTTACGAAAATGCTTAACTCTCCTTTAAAACCTACCTGAAATGGCTGCAACTCACAGTTTGTATGAACTGTCAAGGGCAAAAGTTCGCATTTGGGCCCAACTGAACAACCGAACCCTCTGTGTATCACCCTAAAAAAATTGGGTATGGATCGCTTCAGCGGAGGTTGTAATATGTGGTAGAACTTGCTTCTTGAATGTGTATAGTTGGTTATATGCTCACTTGGTTTCTGGATAGGTCAAACCGAATGCATCAAGCAGCTAATAGCTTACCAGAAGATTTGCTTGACCAGTTGGAAGCTGATCCGCTTGACTTGCTAGACCGACAAAAGACCAGATCAGTCCTCCAATCATCAGCACACCTCAAAAGGAAGCAAACATCTTGTGATGAGCCAGAGATAGACCCTGAAGGGCGTCTTATTGTTCATGAGGACAGTTACAAACCTAAAAAGGAGAAAAGCCTTTCTTTAGATCATGATTCAGATGCAAGAAGCTATATTGGCAGCCGTTCAATGGCAAGTTCTTCAAGAAGAACACAGAAGAAACGCCAGAAGACAACAGATTCCGGGTGGGCTTACACAGGTGGTGATATACGAGTAAGAAGGCTGGTGGGGATGTCAAGAAGAAGGATAAACTGGAACCATATGCATACTGGCCTCTTGACCGAAAGCTGCTGAACCGTAGGGCAGAGCGTAGGTCATCTGCACGCGAGGGTATGGCAAGTGTTATGAAGTTCACAAAGAAGCTTGAAGGAAAGAGTGTTTCTGGTATACTCTCTCCCAAGGGGATGAAGCTCAAAAAGAAACATAAGAAGGGAAGCAAGAACAGGTGAGTAGGAGTGAATACTCATGGCGATTAGGATGAAGGCTTGCTTTTGCTGATGTGTGCTCAAGCAAGGTCAGTTTATGATAAATGACCTGCAATACTTGGAGCTTCAATTTTTTTTTTTGGCTCAATTTTATCAGGACAGAGAATTCATGCACAAATTGCATCGTGAATTCTGGAGATAACTTGAGATTGTATTTTTAGCTTAATTCTTTTTCTTGTATTTTTATAGCTTTGACCAATGTCTTATGACCTTAAGTTATTTAAATTTTGGAGAAGGGTTTCATCCTTTTATTGGTAACCTGAGGTTATCTTGGATTTCAGCCTGGAAGAAATTTTTTCTAGTGCTTAGCAGTGTCGAGTCAGTTTGGGGGAACAGATGTTGAGCAATGCACGTCGAGCCTTCGATGCGGACATGGATGTTGAGCAATTCAAAATGATAATTATCAATTTTATCGGTTTCTTTTTTCCCAAATGAGTATATGGATGTTGAGCAACGCCTCTACCAAAAGATGTCAAGCAATGCAAAATGGACCCTCTATATTCCAATCAATTATTTCATTCTTCATTACTGATGCCTCCAGCACTATCAGGGAACTACGGTAATCATATTTTCAATAAAGGGCTGCTATTCATTTGTGTGAAGCATGGAATATTGTATCGCTCATATTATACCATATCTATCTCATACTGATATATTATCTCAAAGCATAATGATATTATCATATTGAACTGCATATCGATATTAAGCAATATTTTATCGATTTGGGATCCGGTATCGAGACGTGAATTTTGGTGTGAAGTGGTAGGATATGGCCGTGGGTTTTATTTTTTCTGCATGCAAGCGCTGTAATTTGTGCATGGGGCTCGTAGCATCATGCAAAATTATAAGATAGTTATGAATGGTACGAAGTGTATAAACTGATGGCAAAATCAACAAATAGGCAACTTTTTCTCTCCCTCTCTCTCTTTTGAAGGAGGGGTTGGGAGGGTAAATTGGGGAAAGATCCTCCTTTCCATTATACGAAGAATCCAATGGATGAGTACGTCATCTTAGAACTATTGAGATCTGATGGATCAAAATCACTTTCAATATCCGTATTCAAGCCGTCAGGATCAGCTTCCTTCCGATCATTCGCATCCTGCCATTTGGTCAAAAAACCCAGCATCCGTCGTGACTCGAACCCGGATCACTCGCAAAAAGCTAAAGCCCGTTTAGCCAGACCACTCCCTCAATGACGGGGGTTTATCTCTTTGACATGCAGGAGATATCTGAGTATCTATCGGGCACTAGATTTTGTTTCGCAGGAGATAGCTGGTTGTTGCTTTCTCAGGTATATGATGTTAGTGAATTCCCTTACTGGCATATTAAGTGGCTTCCATCCTTGGAATCTTTCTATTTAAGTTTTGGATATTGTTGCAAGTTTCATTGTTCATGTGAATTTACTTCTCAGTTATCAAAAGCATGGAGGCGGTCCTCGTTTGCCTGCTATTAAAATCTTCAAGGATATCAATGGGAGAGAAGTATGGGATCTTAATGGAAGGGGTAAATAGGCCAAAGGCTAATGCCACCGGCGTGTACTGGTCCAAGTAATGGGGAAATGGGAGCTCATGTTTTTATATGGGTTCACTGAAAGGATCGAAAGCCTCCCCTTCCATATTTCTTGTCCTTTTTGATCCATGAATGGGAACGATGTCTACGGGTTAAGGTAATGCTGCCATATGTTGACACTTCAGCAGTAAAACTAATGGAACACAAAACAGTTGAGGAAGCTTGCTTTAAAAATAGACCAACATCTAAAATGATCATTATTACCATGTTAATTTTCAAAATTAGAATAATTTTAAGTTCTGAGTGAATCTGTCCGGAAAGAAGGTTGACTCTTTCCAATCATGTTTCATACTGCTGAAATAGAAATAGAATACTGCATACGAGAAGGCTACCATCGATGTTTATCAAATCAATTCAGACATTATCCAATTGCAATCTGCTGATAGGTCTCATCAGTTCAGAACAATTTCTTACCAATTAAAATCCCTACATTTTATCAAACAAATTCAGAAACCACGTCGATCAGCACAGGTCCAAATTCTGCAAAAATACATGCTGGCACATCCAAAGAAAGATTACAGCAGGGTAATAAAGTAGAAAGCAGCAAATTTCTCTGCATGGTGGGAAATTTCTTCTGACCTTTGCATCATTCAGCTAGAAGTAAAACAACAAAGTAATGATATCGTTGCAAGGACATAACACTACCAAAAACAAATGAGCCCTACACAACAATCAGGGGCCTAGTTGCAAGCTAAGCAAAACTATGGCTTGGAATTCTTCAGATGATCTTGGAAACCAACAAAGAAGCTGCGTGCTATCTTTGTAACATCTGAAGTTCTTTCCATGACTATTTGTAAGGTGCAAACAAGATAGACGAGTTGTGACCACCAAAACCGAATGAGTTTGATAATGCCACCTTCACATCCAACCTTTCCTTTCTGAGCCCACCAGCACATTTATATCCTGAATTTGTCTTGAAGTCAGATAAACTCCAGAAGGCTCAAACATGATGGATTGAGGGGAAAAAGAGAAAGAAAAAGAAAACAAAGAGAATGCAAAGGTTAATAACTTGAATAATATAATTGGAAGACATTTTGGTGAGTTTCTTGCAAGTTGCACAACCAGAAACAGTATATGAAGCGTTCTTGCATTCATAATTGTGCAAACAATGTTTTCCACAGCCATCATATCTTTAGATTGCATTGTTTGCAAATGAGATCCAAAACTAGACTGAGGATCTGTGGAATCATATAGAGTAATTGCAACATATGTATCAAAAATCGAGGAGAACATACCACACTTTTTTCTGGGTTTTCGAGATTGACATTTGGATGGACCCACCCTGTTCGAATTGCCTACATGCAGAAGACTTAGCTCAGAAAATAATCAGAACAAGATGTAACAGAAATCATATCTTGCTCAGGAAGTGAACAAGTGCAGTCATGCTGCATGTAAATATACATAAAAACCCTTTTTTGAGCAAGCCAGCAGTCTAGTTTCAAAATTACGGACAGCAAGGCAATACAGATATACACAATTACAGATACTGCAGAAAAAGAAGACATGAGCTTTCTAACTAGTGAGAGACTGAAATGGATATGTACTAGGATTTAACTCCCGATAGTCAAAAAGTCAAAGTTTGAAACTTATATAGCACATGCAAAATATTAGAGCACAGATGGCTGTTCCCAAATTCAAAATAGAAATATAGGATAGCTGGTGTCGTTTAACTTGTTCATCAGTATGATTTTGTAAGGTCCAACAAAAAAAAAAAAAAAAACATTTTACATACATGACGGTAATGAAAATATCTTTTAATATAGTAAGTTAGTATCTTGTAAAACATACAAAAAAAAAAAATACAGAAAATGTGCTCATGTTTGGTTAAAATCTGGCTTTGAAGTCGCCCAATTAGTAAAAGTTAACATGAATGTGTTGAATACAAGCTGGGGCTAGCTCACTCCTGCTCAGCTCGATGTAGCTTGAAATAAACAAATAATGATTTATTATTTATTTCAAGTTATAAAAATGTGCAGCATTAAGATCATTCAGAAATCTCATGTAATAAAAGTCACAAATCTGATGAGTAATTATCCTCACACTAGCTATTAGCCTTCTTTAAATTTTAAATTATATGGCTGCTTTACCATTTTAAATTATTTTTTTATGTTTTAAATATCTTAGCTGTTACATTCAGCTGAGATAGTAGATATAGGGTTAAGAAACTAAAATGGATTCTGCCAATGCTAACCTGATGCCCTCTTTTGTGGACTCAATGGTTGCCTCCTACCTTACCTTCTCTCTCTCTCTCTCATGCGTGCACACACATACACTAATGAAAAAAATGACTTTTGTATGTCAGCATATGCCAGCACTGTGACCAAACCTACTCCCCAGCTAATTTCATTTGTCATCAACATGTCAAAACATGGCCACTGTATGTGAGCAATCAACGACTTTTGTAATCAACATACCACATTTCAAAACATACAGCCACCTAAGCAGGGGCTTATGTGGTTTGTATCTAAAAAACACTAAAAATAAATAAATTCATAACGACAAACAAAAGAATAAAAAGTTTAGAAATAATTAAATAACAATTCAATAGAAAAAGAAAATTATGGAGTTAGAAGGCTACATGTCCAAGGCTTAGGCTTATATAGGACAGTTGGGTGCCACACTGTGGCCCGTCCTCTTACAGAAGTAGCCTTGCACAGGGTGGCTTGGAGGCTGCATATAGATGTAAGGGTACATAGATTGCTTTTGAAACAGTGGTTGATATCAGTTATTGGCTTCCCCAACATTAACTCTTTCATTCCAAGCTGCTTCTACTGACCTTAACATGCCACCTCCTGTAGAAGTGACAACAATATGGGGTCCTCAACAACAGGTCCTCCATCGCTGTCATGTTGGCTTGCCAACATCTGTGTCTGCTTGCTTCCACCACTGAGTCTGATCTGTGCCCCTTATATCCCCTTCTCTCACTTCCTCTCAGCCATTTTCAAGCCTTACCAACCTAAGCTCAATGTAGGTCAGTTTGACCGAGCCAAGCTTAAACTCAGCCTTCCCAGCAGCACTAAGCTAACCCCTCTAAATACCAAGATGAGCTTGAGATAACCCTGGCTGCTCTTTCATGTTATGCTCATGTAGACCCCTACTAATAGCAAGGATTTCACCAAACAACCAGGACATTTTAGGATACGAATTGATTTTATTCATAATCATCTTGAAGCACAGACCTTCCACAACATGGTACTCTTAGCACAAGCAAATTAAGCACTTTGAAGTTCTCCCATATGAGATTGAAGTATTCAACAAAATACTAAGTTTCCATCAAGGCCCTAACTCTCCTCTTTTATTTCCTTGCAAGAATTGCCGCTCATATTATCCAAACCAAGTCAGATTTTTAAAATGAAAATGACATATTTTCAGTGATGTGATATCATGTTGGAAAATTTGGAAGAAATGTTTAGGTAAAGACAACCAAAAGTTCTAAAACACTATATGCTAGTGTACATTACAAATCAACATAAAACAAGTGTACAAACATTTTGCACCAGTCCTGTTTAAGGGGTAGGTGAAATACATCTATTTCTTGAAGAAGATTGCAAGACACGAGAACACAAGGAAGCAAAAGCTACTAGTCCCGACCACTTCATAGAAATACAAAGCATCTGTTGAAGCCACAAAAAAGCCCAAATTGTAAGACCAGTTCGTCACAGAAAATGTAGTTCTTTCCATAAAAAAAAAAAAACTCTAGGGAGTATTCATAAAAAATGCTAGCAACCCATGCTTTTCAAAAGATATCCCCTTGACTGACCAAATAAGAATCAAATAAAACTCTACTTGCCATTGAACACCCATCCTTGCAATCCTTCCAAAGAGCTCAACAAAGACATGGAGTTGCAAGTTTCTACTGCAACAATCCTTTCATCAAGAACAATATAAAAGACCAATAGCCCCCAAGAAATAATGTAGCATAAACCACTCAAGAAACACCTAATAATTCAAAGAATTAATTCTAAACTCCCCAAGCATGACAACAATTTAAGAAGATGTGCTGAGACATCTTCATACAAGTGAGGCAGAAAGGCCATCCATATTTAACATGTCGAAGAACATTGGATTTGCCTCTTTTCATCATCAAGCACCTTTTCTTTAATACTAAGAAAAGTAAATAAGAAGATGATGCTTCCAGCTAACCCTAATGTTTTAGACAAATAAAATGTAATTAGGCCACTAAATTTAGCTAACTCATTAGAAAAATCAGCATGACTCAATACTAAAGACCTGGTCTCCATCCACTAGGAAAGCCCAAGCAAAATAGTTGGGCATGGTATATATGAAAATGTTGAAACTGATACATCATAAAACTAGGGACAGTGAGAAACCATTATATTGAAGGAGCAATAGAAGTCATGCCACTTGAGATCAAAATGATGGTCAGCTGATTGTTGTGGCATGGCCATGTGCAACAAAAATTTCATGATGAGCTCATAACAATGGGACTTAAATTTGTAGAGAAAGTTCAGAAGAGAGGAAAAAAATACCTAATCTAACATGGATGAGAATTGTGTAATTGGATTTGAAAAGTTAGGAGGGACACTAGCAACAGACTTGCTAAGAGCTTGATCAAAAGAAAGCTCTAAAAGTTGAACCCAAACACTATGAATGAGGTTTAATGGTCGTAGATTTGCCATTATGGACATGAAAGTTAAAATAATAGCAAAACCAACTACAGCATGGGAGATATCGCAGTATGAATCAAATGAGTATTGATGATACAAACTGTCTTTAAAGCACATCGAAGAGGAGGAATAATGATTCTATCAGTAATAATTATAAAAACCATGTATTAGCTAAAAGTTTTCCCAAAATTATATTATAAAAGCTAGAAAGTTTCACCTGAATTGCAGCAACAGCTTCCACCGCACCAGAAGCTCCTAGTAGGTGACCAATCATTGATTTTGTAGAGTTCACTCTCAGCTGTCATACAATTTTAGTCAGTGGTCAAATGACAGCAAAACCCACTTATGTAATTTACTCCTCTTACCTCAGGATTCTGCCCAAAACAACGAATGAGAGCTTGATACTCTTTTAGGTCACCAGCAGGTGTTGAAGTTGCATGAGCATTTACATAATTAACATCTTCTTTGGCTACCCCTGCTTGTGCTAATGCGTTCTCAATGCAAAGAGCAATGCCTGCCCCTTTTCACAAGATATCAAAAAAAAGAAGTGTGATAACAATATCAACATAAAAGATCCAGAGGAAAGAAGGGGAAATCGCATATCGAATGAATAGCAAATTTGATTCCTTACCCTCAGGATGTGGCTCAGTCATGTGGTAAGCATCACATGTGAAGCTTCCCCCAAGAAATTCAGCATAGATATTTGCTCCTCTTTGCTGTGAACAGAAGATAATGGATAAGACAAGTACTAACAAAAAAACATATTCCTAAACCTTTTTCATATATTTATTCATGGAAAACTGCAAATTCTTAAACCTTAGCATGCTCTAATTCTTCCAGTAGAAGCACGCCAGCCCCCTCCCCCATCACGAATCCATCACGATCCTGTCACATGGTGTCAGCACAAAAGTCAATAAACAGATGAAAATTATAATAAAAAATAAATCCATTAGTTATAATCACTGCAGTCCATGTGAAAGAGAAACCTTCATACTTAACTGCCAAAGAATGTCATCTTCCATCTTGTTGGCATGCAGATATACTGTCAGTGCATTGCATAATTTTTTTGAATAAACTAAAACATGCTTAGTTGCACCAGCTATCATGATATTGCAGTATTTTGCTTGGTCTAAAAAGCACATTATGATAACACACATGTGTTTGTAACTGTTTGAGATGCATCGGTTGGCACAGTGTTAAAAATTACAATTCAGTAGAATTCACAATGTTGTTTCAAAATTATTTTCTTCCTCTCACCTTATAGTTCTTCCTATTCGCAAACAAGCAACTGCAATATCCAAATTTAAAATTTCACAATATACAAAGCAACATGATAATTTAGGAGGCCAGAGGGTTCAAAATTCTTTCAAGAAACATGCAAGCCCGAAAGACAAAGTCCAGCCAATTCAAATTAAGACCAAAGCATCAGACGGTTCATCAAGAGCTTAAATCTGAAAAATGAAGACATAATATTCTATGCTTACAATGTCCCAAGGCCGTGACGCTTTAGTCGGATCACTATTTCTCTGCGAGAGTGCTCTGCAAGCAACAAAACCCCCCAGTCCTGCAGTATATCCAGATAGATATAACTGATCATGAACTCAAAAAAAAAAAAAAGGTACAGGGTTTATGTTGAACTAATAATGGATATATACCAATTGGTATAATAGCAGCATCTGATCCACCACAAAGCATCACATCCTGCAAGATCATATAAATGGAGTAAAAAAAAAGCATATTAAAGGTAGAAGTATACAGAGACTTATGAACACAAGTAGCCAAGGCATAGAAAGCAACTTACAGCTTCCCCTCTTATTATATGGTTTGCTGCATTCAGGATACAGAAATTGCTTGTAGCACAAGCAGTTGAAATAGAGTAATTTGGGCCCATCCAACCCTGCAATTAACAGAAAGAATGATATATATCACAAGTATTCCAGAAAATCACACTACTAAGCTTTATTTCCTACAATAGGTGGATTGACTTACCAGATCCATGGCAAGGATTGCAGAACCCATATTTGTCGTTGCAAATGGAACACAAAATGGATTCATCTTCTTATATGAGACCCTTAAAGCTTCGATGGCATCATTAAAAACCTGTTAAAAAAAAAATACCCGCAATTTTCATAAATATTGCTTAAAAGATTCAAAAAATAATATGAGGTAGATGTGATGACTTCCTCAAAGTAGCACATGAACTGATAAACCCTTGACAGAAGCCATCTCACCATCCTAATGCAATGCTTTCAATTTACCATTTCTTTTTACCCATTGATATCCAGCAGTTAGATATCAAGGATCAAATATCGAAACTATACCTTCATTCCACCCATCGCAGAGCCTATGAGCACTCCGCATTTTGCCTTGTCAAGCTGACTCATGACCTCTTCAGTAACCCCACCATTGGCTAATGCTTTCTTTCCAGCAATAAGTAAATAGAGCATGAATTTGTCCATTCGTTTAGATAATTTAGGTGCCACCAATCCATCTGTTGAAAAAGATTTAATTTCTCCTGCAATTCTCTACACAAAGTTGCCTGTATCAAGAACTTAAGAAAGGGCTTTGGAACTCTGAGATTTAGTCTCCATATGTCTATATTGCAAATACTTCAGAAATGATATAAATAATAATAGATATAGATATAGATTTAACCATTACTTCAAACTATTAAAACAGGAGTGGGTTCTGAAGAAAACCTACTGTTGGATAGTTGGTACAGTCAAATGTTTCAATTTGACTTATACCACTGACACCATCAAGAAGGTTATTGTAGAAGATATCAGGATCAACGCCCAGTGGAGTCACCACACCCATCCCTGTCACGACCACTCTCCTCTTCTTTGTATGGGTTCTCTTCTTTTCTGCAATTTCCTTAGCAGGCTGCACAGCTACTGCCATTGCTTTGCCTGAGACCATGTAAACTGAATTAAAACCTGGCAAAAATTGATACATAATCAGAAGTTATACTTAGCCATTGTTCCACAGGTGTCAGCAAACAGAATGTTTAGGAGTTTTATCTACATAGAATAGTTAGTACCATCTTTGAGTATGTCTTCATGGCCTTGAATAAAGAGTGCAAATTATGAAAATCATGGTACTCTACCCCAGCATGCTATTGGACCACATAAGTTGCAGTTCACAGTTCATTCTATTACTTGGATCCAGGAAAAGTTTTTTGTGACTAACTCAACATTTCTTTTAAGGTTCGATCAAAGTCAAATGTGATAAACATTTCTAACTGAGTTCTCTTCTCAAATTTTTGGTCAATCAAGAATAAAATATGAATAATCGAATATCATATAGAAAATTTTACAGATGAAACATCCCACAAATCATTTCTCTACTAAATTAATAATATCCTTTACTACATTAAAACAGCACAAAAAAATGATAAAAACAAAAATTCTACTGAGATAATAAATAAGGACTTGGATACCTATAAAAAATTATATCTTCCTTTCAGCAGAAGAGTAAATATTTATATTTTGTTGTCAGAATGATTTCACTAAGTTATAAGTCTAAGTTAATATGATAACTGAAACAGTTCTATTTGCTCACTCAAAAACCATGGTAACCGGCATTCTACAAGACTAAAAAGGCTCCCCTACAAACAGTTTCATCATTGATCAAAGAAAAGAAAATATCCCCAGGAGCATCAAGTTTGCTATGACCCAGGATCTTAAAACAGTAGGCCCAAAGTATAACTATTTTCTTTATAAGTAAATTAAAGTTTATTCCCCCTAATTTTATTACATTAGCATATGATAAGAGTGGATTTTTCTCTACCTCAACATCACTCTCAGAATCCGTGAGAGCAACATATCACAATTAAAACTTAAATCTACTTCAAAGGTTATAAAACATCCGCAAATTCTATCTTAAAAAACAAGATATTTAGGTCCAAAACACATATTTCCATCTAATTCCAATATTCCAACTACGATCTCCTTAACAAAATGGACATGTAAGATCCAAAGATATCGAATCTACTAAAGCTATCATCTATCACAATTATTGTACGAAATCACTTCTGCAACAGATGACAAATTATACTGGGGAAGATTAATTCAAAGCTATCAAACAATAAAAAAGGCATCTTTTTTTTCTTGAAAAAGGGAAAGAAGCAAATTTTTTTTCCTAAAACAAGTTAAAGAATAAGTCCATCAATGGAGTACCCGAGACGCAAGAGGCGCGCGCGGCCCTTCGCTGCCTTCTCGTAGTCTCCGCCTTCGACGTCCCAAAGAGGGAGAAGCCACTCTCTCCGAAGAAAGCCGACGCGCCCTTAGAGCCGTAGAACTCCGCGCAAGGCTCGAAGGCGAGGCAGGAGCTCATCAGCCCCTGGATCCCCGATCCACGGAGCGCCGACATCAGTCCTCCAGAGGAATCCCGGGCGTCGAGGCGGAGCGCCGCCGCCCTCCGCCTCCTCGCCGACCGGCTCAACCGCCTCGCCTCCCCGACCGCCGGCGCCGGCGCCGCCAAAGGCCCCTCCTTTCCACCCGACGCCGTCACGCACGCTGCCACCAACCACGTGCACAGCGGCGCCGCCACCGAGTATCCCGCCATCGGAGAAAGAAGAGAAGGAGAGGAGACTACAAGGGTTTATAAGAGAAGGGAGAGGAGAGGGTTTAAGAGATAAAGGATTTGGGGTTATAGTGGGGAGGGGGAACCGGCCTTTTATATTCTTCTCCTCAGTGTGAAGGGGAGGAGTAGTGATGAATCTGAGAAGGAGCTTGCCATTGCCGAACGCTTTTAGAGAGAGAGACAGAGAGAGAGAGAGACAGATGAATAAAGAATGTCGAAAAAAGGCACACCAGACATAGAAAGGAAAAAACAAGGGAATCCATGACCGTGAAAAAAAAAATCAGTTTTATAAATCAAATATTTCAATTTTTAAATATTTTATTTTCTGATTTTTATAAATTTATTTATTTTGGATTGATTTAGTAAATCTAATTTACTAAAGAAATAAATAACAAATAACTATTACCATATGGGGGAGACTTTTGGAGTAGGAAATATTATTGACATCAACATCAACTATATGTGACACCCACAATCATCATTTAACTAGGATTGCAAATATATTATGATTTTGAATCTTACAGTATTAATCAACTTTGCCTAAATCTTCTTTATGGATTAGCTTTTGAGGGCTGGATGATAACTAATCTAAACTTAAAATAATAATTAGCTGGTGAAAATAGATCCAACTTTTTTTGGTACTTATAATTAAGTTTGGCTTGAGATTGAGTATAACTTCGGCCTCTTTTCCTTTATATATATAACTTAGCCAGGCCTAATGATCTAGAGAGTTACTAAATTGGATTCTTTTTTTTTTGTATAAATGTTCAACTGAACTGGTGCCTCAAGCTTTCTTTCAAAATAAAGATTGCTTTGATGGTAGCAATCTAGCTAAATTTCTATATTTTGTCAAAATCAAGTTATTGTTCTTTTAAGCTATCACTCTAGTTATGATAGTAAAATCTAATTTCCATGATCAATAACTTATCTCGCCGGATATTTTCTCTTTTATTTTGTGAGTCAAGGTGGTGGATTCCTAAACGCTAGTGGACTTACCCAAGGCTTCAAAAGAAGAAGAATTTTTTTAAAAAATAAAAAAACCACCAAGGTTCATATTCTAATTTCAACCTGACCAGAAGAAATACAGGAATACTGTTTTTAATCTTCTGACATCAAGAACTGATCCCTGAACAGAAAATTAAAAGAAGTGTTAATACACCATAAGTAATGCACCTACCACTGAGAAAAACTAGTCCTTGCCCACTTATGTGGGAAGAGCCCAACAGTTTATTAATCTCTTCTACTCATGTGGAGCCCTCATGTGGATGTGGACTGGACCTGCATTGAGTGAAGGCTCCAAAGGGGTTAGCATCATTATGAAACTATAACCTATCTGAACCCAATGTCACTGTGAGAAATAATTACATTTAAATGAAAGAGACTGTCAACTGAGACATAAGCAACAACCTTGATCATTTTATATGCATATATTCTATCTCATTCTTCTAATAAAATGCCCTTCCTATGGATCCTCCTTAATGTCTATTTCACAGTTGCCAAGATATATGTTTGGAAAAACTGATCATAAATGAAATTGTCAAGAGAATCTACCATCCACTCAAGGAATGTACCATGTTTCTTTGAGTGAGTGAGAAGTTTTATTATTCTTTAGAAGGTGATGGAGGTGAGGTTACTAGGAGAATAATTTGATCTTTTCTAGCTCATAGCAATGGCTGGAGAGCGATTGCTTATTTATAGGAATTAAATATATATGAGTATAGGTGATTTATGATGGACCTGCTTGTGACTCTAAACTTGGGAGGATCCTGGCTATTGGATCTTTATTCGATGGTCATATTTTTGGTGCATTTTATGGTACCATGAGCCTCAGCTTGCTTCAAAACAATCTAACATCCTGCATGTCAAAAGTCTTATTATGATGTTTTGGCTTCAAGTAGCCTGTTTGAATATTGACCTGTAGTGCTTTTTATGAGTTCAGATTTGTTTTTTTGCACTTTTTATGAGTTCAGAATTGTATTTTCGCACTTTATAAGTTCAGAATTGTATTTTTGTACTTTTTATGAGTTCAGAATTGTATTTTTGTGTTTATTATGAATTTAAAGTCTCTCTTGTTACACTTTATTTACGTTAAAAATTGAGTTCAGAATTGTATTTTTTGCGCTTTTTATGAGTTCAAAATCTGTCCATCTTTCTATGTTTTATTTATGCTGAAAAATTAGTTTGCAGCATACATACATACATATGTGCGCATATATATATATATATATATATATATATATATATATATATATATATATATATATATATATATATATATATGCATCCATATATTGCGTGCCTTATATGCAATATATTGAACTAACATAAACTTCTCCCACAAGATAAACAAAGAAAAAAAAATAAAAATAAAAATTGATGTATAAGTTATATGATGATGTTGAAACAAACACACAATCTTCGTGACTTGGTGCTTCAATAAAATGGCACACTTCCATGCTAGAAAAGACATATCACATTGAAGGAAGCTCATTAATAACGTGGTGATGAACATATCATCCACGCAACCACATGGTCGGCAAATAGATTATATATTACCTCCATAGTCATTCTAGATGATACTACCCCTTCTAAACTGCTACCAGTTGGATATTTGTTGGTTTCACTTTTTAACATATTTATCCCAAAAATCTACAAAACAAACTAATATGGACACGTATCACTCCAAACCAACTTCAATTTGAGGGAAGGGACGGGTGTCCTGTGGGCATACAATTTTTATGAGAACCATGGAAAAGCCGTGGGGAAGTCTTCCAATGGACCAAATCAACCTCCTAAGCCACTTCCTTTCAGTAAAATTCTTCTGCTAGTAAATAACATCTATTATAATTCTATATTATTTATAAAATAAATTATTATGATCTTTTTTTGAAATTTGAGATAATTACAGATTTCCATCCAATATTTTAAAAATATACATTCTAAACTTAATTTTTATTATATGCATGACATATAACCCTCTATTAATATCTTTCTATTAAACAAATTAATGATCTTGCTAACATCATTACTATTTAATCTATTTGAGTTTTAAAATATCTTATATTTTTTATTTTGATAATTTTTTATTTTTTAAATTTAATTTTTTTATATTTGATCAGGGATTATATGTATATTTTGAAACGTTGGGTGTGATCATGTATTACCCCAATCCTCAAGAGGATCAGGATAATTTAGGATTAATTTTAGAACCATTGAAATATTAAATGATCCCCCCTCCCCCCCCCCCCCCAAAAAAAAAAAAAAAAAACTCTGGATCGCATCGTGCGATCGTTATCTCTAGGCTTATTAGAAATACACAACGGGATTTGTTTTTCACGAGATCCGATTGCAATTCAATTAACCTAACAATCAAAATCAATCATTAAATTAATATTAAAAATAATTAAAAACTTACAAACCGAAAGCATATAATGTACTGTCCTAAGATGATTTTTTATCCTCGTGCAAGATTAAATTTGAAAACTCCACCCAAAATACAATCGGAGTCCTCTCTTGTGGTACGACTATAAAGAGGATAACATAGATCCAATCCAATAGATGAAAGATCAAAAAAATAGATTAAGAAAAATATAGAAGAATAAAATTTAAAAAAAAATTAGAAAAAATGAGATTAGAAGAGGAGAGAAGCAAGTATTTTTTTGCATATTCAAATGCCTCCGCAACACGCCCAATTTATAGACCCAATGACTTTCGACACGAGCTTTAGCTTCAAATCCCACGATGGGGACTTTCAAGAGAGCAGCAAAACCATTGGTTATCATGTGCAAAAAAACTTTAGAAGATCACCAAATCTTGAGTTTTGAATAGCTACAACATGGTTTAAAGATTATAGCCTTAACAAGTCTTGTACACAAGTGGCACTGCACCATGCCACCCAAAAGCTCATGTAAATTATAAACTTTAGCGGAATGAGCCAAGCACAGCCACAAAAATGGGAGGTAACAATCATGGATGTACACTAATGCAACAAGGCTCACACCTGATCACGTAACGACTAACCCACCTATGATTCATCGTACAATACTATACCATTCGATATGAAGCATATAATGGTAGGTATTCTTCACTCTGATCCATGAATCTCACGATTTTATCTTTTAAAAAGCATCTCACATAAGAAGGATTTTTTCTCCTTATAAACGCGAGTCCTCTTTGACTCACAATCAATGTGGGACTATTGACTCACATAAGGTATTATCCGCTCTGACTCATGGATCTCACGATTTTATCTTTTAAAAAATACCTCACATGAAAAAAAATTTTCCTCCTTATAAGAATGAATCTCTCTTGACTCACAATCGATATGAGACTATTGATACCTTTCATATTATTAAAATTTAAATATATATCATATTATATTATATATTAATATTATAATAAATATATCAATACTGAATTTGGTATCAAGACGAAGTTTGAAGCCACCAATGCTACTATTTCTCAAGCTTTGTGAATGCATACTATTTCGGTTGGAAGGGGATGGGAGTAGGTGCGAGTACACCGACTATTGATTCAACCGGAGGCTCACCTGGCCAAAGGGCCAGGTCCTCAGGCTATTGATTCAACCCGGGGTCGACTGTGGGGATTGGATTGCAACTAAAAGTATTTAAGAATTTAAATATAAAAAAAACATGTAAAATTGTTTATTATTTTTTTCATTTTAAACACTGAACACATTGATTTACTTTCTCAGTATATTTGTATTGCAGCTAAATAGAAAAACAAAGCATGAGTTGTCTAAATCTTAAAATATAAGTAAAGTCATATATAATATAGGAGAAAATGGAAATTTTGTTATTATTTTTATTTGTAAATAGTGAAGTTTCAAAACATACAAATATATAAATAAAGTAGATTTTTTTTTTTTTTTTTGATTTTGTGAAGAGAAAAGGAATAGACTAGGTTCTATTCTTTATTGAAAAAAATTAATTATTAAAAATATAAACAAAAATCCTATTTTGAATAACATAGGCTTAATCTTTATTATTTTAAATATGATCTATACGGTTGAGAGTTTTTTTTTTTTTTTTGTTGGTCAAAGGTTGATAGGTTTTCAACCAAACCTGTGTCCTCTTCAATGCTCAGATGGTATCACTCCTTGCCCAAGAAGCAAGGCACAATGACATAATTTCTGTTGGACTTAGCACTCAAGGGTTGAGAGAGATATAGGGCAGACAAAGTAGGATTAGTCCTTGCTCATCTCAAAGAGAAATGACAGGGAACAAGTTTGGTATCCAAGAACAAATCAGCTCGGGGCAAAGATTGGGAGTTCCACCGAAGAAAAGGGGGAAAAAATAATAATAAAAATTTCACAAATATATGGATAATTAAATAGCAAGAAAAAAGATATTGCATTTTATATGTTTATTACGTTTAAGAAGAGTGGAGAATACAAAATATCATTGCAAAAACTCAACCCAAAAAACAAACATTAGCACCCCAAATATATACTTTACAAGTGTTTCTTTGTTGAGTCAGCAATAATTTGTAAATATATTGTAAAATTCATGATCCATTAAGTAATTCTTGGTCTTCTCAATTGCTCAAGTTTAATCCAAAAATTCTTTCGATCAATATATGAGAGAGAGAGAGAGAGAGAGACTCACATCATGGCTGTGAATCATTCGAAGGCATAGGAGCTCTAAACAAACACTTGACGGAGTCTTTTGAGGTGCACTAAGTGGATTATGAGTATGCTACAGAATACAGATGCTGCCGGCAAGTTATGGGTATTTAGAGCTCAACTTCTACGTTAGTTTAATGCCCCCAAACAGGTAATATTCCTAGGATGAGCCTGGCATCTTATCCTCGGAGCAGGGAAGCCAGCCTCGACCTCCTCGCTGCTTTAGAATTTAGATTCCAGTGCTCCCATTAGCTCCTGATGAATTGGTGGATCAGCTGGGTGCTAGCTCAAAAGACAGCAAATTCCAGCAAATAGGAGGTCGACAAGTACCCTTTGCAAAGCTCCAAGTTTGATTCTGCACCGAGGCTCTACGAGTCCAAGTCTGCAGAGTCCACTTTGAGAACATTGAAGAAGTCGGCTACCAGTTAGCTTCCATCATGAAAAAGTTAGCCTTTCCAATAAATTATTTGGCCATGATCTGCTTTGTAAAATGAGAAGAGACTTTATGACTGGTCTACCAAAGCTCTATCAATTGATGGGAGACTACCGAGTCATGATTTCAAATTTACCTATATACTTACTTTCTGTTCTTTGGGTGCCAGTTAAATCAAAAGAATGGACTAGGTACGAGGATTTAAGCAATTTGATTGTTGCTTTGCTATGAGAATGCTGGTGGACTTATTTGAACTCTCATTATCAGGAATGGGAAAAAGTGGTTCAGAATCTGAATCACAAAAGAAGTGTGTGATCTTCTTATCAAGTTGCTTGCTGCTTTCCATATTTCCTTCAAGGAATGTCCTGTATTGCATCTCATTAGGATTTCCTGGTGATTTCTTAGCATGCGCCGAATGGGGGTTAATCAAGATAGGGTTCATGGGAATACTTCTTCCCAATTTCATTGGCATGTTCAATTTGGAGTCTGCTAGACTTGATGAGATTTGGAAGCAAATTAAATGTCTCTTAAATTATGAGGTAAGCTTCAGATAGGGGCTTCAGTTATTTAAAAATTACGATTTACGAATACCATCTGAAAGCCAAAGATTAGATCTAGCTTGCTTCTGTAAAGATTAGATCTAGGTTAGTTCCAATATTTAATGGTCAGGAATCAGCTTCTGAAATTTTTCTGGGATGCCCTTACCTTGGAAGAATCTTCAATTCTTCATGGCTAAGGTCAGATGTTTTAATGAGCTAATTCTCTTGTATCATATTGTTCTGTGAAGATCCAAAAGAGTCGAGGCTTGGAATTGGTTGGGATATGTCATCTCAAGTGATTTGGTGGAATATTTGGAAGCAGAGAAGTGCCAGAATTTTAGGCTTTCTGTAAAGCTGAAATCCTCATCATTTCAGGAGGTTGTAGAAATTCGGTGCTGTTGGTCATTGGCAGTGTCCTTCAAGTATAAGATGGATTGGAGAATTAAAGTACTTGCATTTTGCTTCTTTCTTAATTTTAGTGAAATGTTGCAGAGCTTCCCATCTTTTCTCAATTAGACAACACCAATAATCATCATGCATTTAAGAAAAGAAATGATCAAAATGTCACACAGAGGGAATTAGTTGAGGGCATAATCATGACAGTTTTTAATGAACCATGATTTCAAAGATTATAGGTAGCATGTTAAAGGCAATACATACAGCATGGAGGATTTGAAGGACCAATGATATAAAATAAGGACCAACTTAGAGATGCTGGTCCTCAGAAAACATTCTTCACAGTCCACACATCTAACAGAAAGAACAAATAGGAATCACCACAAGAATATGTGCAAGCAGCAATCATCTCCATCGAAGGTCAAGAGGTCTTGTCATTAACATTATCATGACCCTAACTTTTTAAAACAAGAGCTATTCTCGATCAAATGAAACACCAGAGCCAATCTAGATCATGCAAATTCACAATGCAATTGTACTAACATCCCTAGTAAACATGGTAAGATTATAGGAGCCTACTTATGTACACCTTGAAGAACCCACAGTTCCAGATCATCTGGCATGCCTGGGGATTTTCAGTTACCTACTTACCCCAGTTAGTGCAGCAGATTAGGATGAATCTTTTGAAGAGTTAGTAGAAAAAGATGATGCTGATGAAAATTTTTATATTCGCATCCAGCATAGCATCACAGCGAAGCAGCAAGTGAAGCAGCATGGCCATTTAGAAGTGATGGAATAGTTTAAGAGAACATAATAGAATATAAACCTCATTTTGGTTCACATCAACAAACTTTAGCGTATCTCAAGCAAAGAATAACAATAACAAACAAGTTGTTTGGTACTTTATGAAAATTGCCTACATGTTATCTAGAATTATGCTGTAATCAACTTGTCATCCTCATTTAATCAAGAATCTAGGAAAAAGTGTTTAGAAATAAACTTCTAAATCCTTATTTAATGATCTAGGTAAACCAAAGAAGCATTTATAGTTAAAACCTTTATGTAGAGTATAACTACCATAGCCGATGGCAAAGTGGGCAATTGCATTACGTTATTCAGTATTCACTGTATCGATAAATATTAGATATTGAGTTTCTTGCTGCAAATGTAATCCTTTCACATATGCAGAATATTGACTACATAGATGTTCTACAAGCACCTTGTATGATCTAAAGCCAAGGTCCATGTCCAAACAACAATTATACAAAGGCCCAGTTACACAGAAACAAACAAGTATGTCAAGTGAAGAGTCCAAGTTACACATGCTGTGTTACCATCCATTTCCACCAGTAAAACACCGGATATTGCTATCCTTCTTTACCAATCGCCATACCATTTAGTATTGTACTATTGTCAAGTGAAGAGTCGAGACCCGAGAGAGTTACTCGACCTTTATCTATGCAGAACCTGATATTTTCAAGAATGAGTGCAATTCAAGCAATTCCAGCAACCATTTTAAGCAATTCCTATCAAACTTACAAATCCAAATTCAAATTGTCCAACACAGAGATTTCTCCCTGCAAATATCAGAGTACAGAATGGCATTACTCTGCATGCCGGTCCATGTTGCAATCAGGATTTATGTACCATATCGCTTTTACTTGAGCCTCACGAATAATGAAATTTTAAAGAGCTATCAAGCATTACATGTATATAAAGTGTGCATGTCAATAACTTGCATTTACTTGTGTATCGGTGCATGCAAATGCACATTTAAAAACAAAAGATTTGAGAGTGTTCTACAATTTGAATTGGTTTGGAAGCAAAGAGCTTGGAAAGATAAGAGATCAGATTAATGGAGACAAAAATTGAAGAGGTGGTCAAGCTTGAAAATCACTTTTTTAAATATTTCTAGTGACATCCCACTGAAATAAATTTTTTTTTTCAATAACTTGTTACTTAAAAAACTAATGTCAGAAACAGTAGAAAAATGGACAAGACCGGTGGGATCAACTCACTAAGCGCTATATTTCTTGTATCCAGGGACTTAGCATATTATACATATAGACAAATTGGTTACAGCCCCCACATATGATGCATCATATTCAATCCACCTGATTATAGTGATCAGAAACCTATCACTAACAGCTGCAGGTGCATATGTACAATTCTACTGTATGCTCAACATGTGCATCTAAATTGACATTACCTTGTATCAGAAACACATTAGTGAAAACCAAGAAAAATGAATTGGTGTTTAGATAACACAAAAGCATGGGACCTCTCTTATGATTCTCACAAGTGAGGTTTAAAGTCCCCCAACCCTGCCTTCCCCCCTCCATCCACAACCCAAAACCATTTCCATCACAATAATGATAATGTAGTCAAGTGAGTGATGGAACAAATTGAGTGCATAGTCATACTTTTACAAGGTAAGAGTGGGGCAATTAGTTTCTGCTATCAAAACAAGGAGTAAAGGGCTCAATTGGGAAAGAGCAAGCAGCTGGAATGCATGTGAATAAAAACCTATACAGGAGTCTGGATTTAAAATAGTGTGCATGCATATCAATTCACCAAATTGGTTGAAATTATTCAGTTCTGTGTAACAATTCACAGGTAAAACTACCAAAGAAACATTATCATATTGACATATAGACTAAACCTGATTAGGTACACGTGCCATAAAAATAACACAGATTCTTTATGCTCTAGATTAAATTTTCCATGTTTAATGGTTCAGTCAATTAGCAAGCTATAGGGAAAAAGAAGACATAATTTGGAAAAAAGCATACCTAACATTGGAATTATCTCTCCAGCAAGAAAAGACACTTGAAATAATTGAAGAGATTGAAGAAGCTTTTTTGGTTGCCTTTCTTTCCCATCTTCTTATAATACTTTGCACACAAACCCATACTAACAGTAACGTAGTGACGATCTTAATCAAAGCCACAATAGTATAAGTACAAGAAGCCACAGAAAAAGTGTAATTGAAACATTGACAATATAAGATGAGAAAGAAGATAGAAATATTAAAACCAAGAGTCAATTCAGAAAAGCTCTAGAATTATAATTGAGATTATATAGAAGAACATTTGAATCTGCTAATGAGATACATACACCTAAAAGTTGGATGATAGCTAGGAATGAGCTCAGATTTGGCAACCATCCAAAATTGACATTGGATGGAGATTATCAAGTCTTCAAGTTTAATGTGCAGAAGGATCCATAGACTAGTCACTTTGATTGGATGGACCAGCACTGTTTGACAGTATGCGTAATACTCCCAATTCAGGCAGCAAGCCAAACTCATGACCTCTTACTGAAAAGTTGACTCCACACCTCCCAAGCACCACACGTCTGAGAGGATGCGGACCATGTGCGTTTCAGTGTCAGCAGAAAGAGGTGTATCAAGCATTGCTCACATCAGAGCTCAAAACATCATTGCAATTTTGTGGAAGCCATCAATGGCTCTGCAAGGAAAGAAAAAAAAAAAAGAGCACAACCCTTGAATTGAATCATGCAATGCCTCAGAAGATTCATGGAAATAAAAGTCTGCAAGACTACAGGAATTATATGCCATAATGATACTCAATACCAGGAAAACTTATCTCAACCACAGTTTGATACCAAGTCCATCATATGTTACTATTGAAGGTCGCAGCCTCCATTATGAATGTTACATTCCATATGCTGTTAACCATAACACATTATCAGTCCAGGAGATGAGCCAAATATGTACTACAATATTATGTTACTATGAAGAATCAATCAATATATCCAAATTATTTTGTTTAATTCAGTTATTCTTATTCATTGATAATTTCCTTATTCTCCAATAAAAGCCATAAAAATACAATTGAGAAGTTATGGAAGAGGTATGGCCACTGCACATCACCTTGTTGTGACTGGAAAGTTGAAACCCGATATCAACCAACATTTTAAGCAACAGGAGGTAAAAATTAGAATGACAATTGGATGAGGCGAAAAACAAGAACTACACGTCTTATAGAAGGCACTTATCTGCAAATCTTGATATGTAGCTTTCAAATTCCACCTCCGTGTAAATGAGAAACTTAAGCTTCTCTTAACAAAAGGGAAAGAAAAAGATACCAGTAAAATAGATGTACATATCCAATAAAGTTGCACCAAGTATGGATTCATGCTTGAGATGAAAAGTAACAACAACCGTCTACATACAGAAAACTTCACAAAGAGCAGTCAGCTCAAAGTTCTAATAAATCTAATATATGTATGTGTATTTATACATACATACATACATACATATATATAATACAAAAGTATAAGACTAAAAGAATGGGTTACATGTTGCTACACTCCGCAAGCAGTTCTTCCATATTAAATGCAGAAAGCATCTAAACAGTCAGCTGCCTCTTTTATGCTACAGTCAACTTTTTTCTGAGCTATAAGATTGGGAATGTCACTTAAAAGGCGATTGATGCTCGTCAGCAGTATAGCAGGGAGCCATGTGGACCTACCATGAGCTGCATTCCCAAAAAAAGGCAACCAGCAGTTATGAAAAATCCATTAGTAAAAGCCATACGAAAAAGAAAAAAAATTCTTGTCCATTCAAAATCCTGAGATGAACAAGACCCTAAACTTCCAGATCTTATGACAAGCATTTCCATATACTTGAATGAAAAGTTACAACTCTCTCAACCAATAAAATAAAAAATCCAAGCAAAATATATAACTTTATACAATGTGATTTAGTGAATATTCTGTTTCCTTTTAAGCTAAAAGATGCAACACTTGCAATGCAAGTAAAATAGTCAAAAATGACTGAGCCGCAGGCAAGAAATTCAAATTGTACCTCAACCTGACAGTTCTACTACATCATTCTTTCTCTTCCTCTTTTTCTTAGGACCAGGAAGCGCCACAGGGTTTTGAGTTTTCTGCATATTAATTACATCAATCATTACAATGAAATATGATGACTGTCAATTACTAGAATTAGATAAGAAAGGAATAGGAGGAAACAAAGGTCATGATGCTAATAGTAAAGTCTAGACACAAATGAGGACAATAAATAAATAAATAGCAAACCTCTAGTATTTGCTGAGAGCTCCATGGAATTCCTGAACTATTGCTAAATCTTGGATCACCAAGCTGATCCTGTAATATGCCAATTGCACAGCTAGAGATGTTAAATGAAATTAATTATATTAAATTAGGAATACAAGAGTAGATGATAGTAATAATATATATACCCTATTTAGGAAGAGACCAAACTGTGGGTGGTTCACCGGTGCCGCAGCATAGTAAATTAAGTTAGATGGCTGAACCTGGTTCATGTGCTGAAAGCTCCACTGTGCCCATGATGGATTCGCAAACGGATGTTGGTAGCTCAAAGGTAGCGGAGGATGGAGAAAAACTGGTGCATTTGTCTGGTTAACTTGTTCCTTCATTTTCCACAATTAACCAAAAAAAGGAAAAGAACTATGAGAAAGATGGGAAAATTTTAGACATTGAGACTTGAGAGCACTTCAAAAATACGAATTGGAATTGCTAATTGATGCTTCCACTTGTCCCAACTGGCTGCCCAAATGAAGTGTTATTGGGCATTAAGAAGCATTGCATTTTTATTGTCAGTTTCTGCAGCACTTACTTTTGCATAGCCATTGATACATTAGGAAAAAGAAACTCTTCAGAATAAGTCCGTTCAAAATATCTATTCATTTATCATATACCTTTTCTTTGTTGTTGTTTAATGTCTCAGCAGGTTCTTTCCTCCTTTTCCGTCCCTTCTTTCTTGGTTCCTTAGGATCATGAATTTCCTCAATATCTTTACCCATATCTTTGTTGCCATTTATTGCAGAGCTATCAACATTATTGCAATCTATTGTAGGTTCTGTCATCACAATCTTAACCTGCTTGCCTTTGCATATGAAATTGTCCTCAAGAAGCTTCTCCATTGCCTCATTTATTACTTTTAGTGCAAACTGATATTTATCATCAGTTTTGGTCCCTACCTCTGCAAGTTTGAGGCAATGCTTGTACAGATTTTCATAACGCTCCATTGGACCATTGGCTACCATTTCATAAGGAGGACAAACCACAGCATGCACACCCTTAAAGTCCTTTTTCCAGCGTTCAACAATGTATCGTGATGGGATCTCGTCAATATCTTGAAAGTTAAACACAGATAATGCATGCCTACATAAAATGCCGCTGTACTGAAAAGAATGGCAAATGCATCGCACCTCCTGGTCATTTGCATTAAACATAACTTCATAATTTTTTTGCTCCATCATTTTACTTTCTTTCCTCTTATACGTTCTCTGACTTCAAAAATATACATCAAACCATCTTTCCTAATTAGTGAAGGGTGACAGTATACTAAGGCCTTTATCTCATCCTGAAACTTTACAAATATGTCAATTGTATAAATTTTTGAAAGCTGCTCCTCCATGTAGAATTGGGTGAACAATGGTGGAACCTTATGGAATGATTCAAAATCTGCTAGAGCTTCAGTTTCGTACTTACTCTCCATGGCCATCTCATACTTGTCAAGAAACTGCTTTAAAGAAGTATTTGACTCTAAGTGCCCATCAAAGAAGAAATCCATATTTTCACCACGTCGGGTAGCAGACAGCCCTGCCCAAAATTTATCTTTCACAAAAATAGGAGCCCAATGATACCGATCCTGATATAACAACCTGAGCCATTCATTGTATACAAGACTATGTTTCTCAAGCATTTTACTCCATTCTTGTTCAAATTCATGAGCACTTAAAGAGTCATACACAGTTTTCTTAAATGCCCTCTTTATTTCTTTATATTCTGCACATCCTTCCAATTTGTTAGGAATCCTTTTCATAATCTGCCACAGGCATTGACGATGGGGGCAACCTGGGAAAATCTGAGCAACTGCTTCTTGTATGGCTTTGCCCTGGTCAGTGATTATGGCATTTGGAGATTGCCCTGACATACATGATAGCCATGCCTGAAACAACCATATGTAGGTTCTTGTGTTCTCATTTGAAAGCAAGCCACAACCCACTAGCAGTGGCTGGCCATGATGGTTTACTCCAATGAATGTAGCTAAAGGCACATTATACTTGCTTCTCAAGCAAGATGTGTCCAATAAGATAACATCACCAAAGTACCGATATGCTGCTCTTGATCTGCCATCAGCCCAGAAAACATTTCTCAGATGGCCCTCCCCATCTATATCTATCAGATAGAAAAAGTTTGAATTGTTAGCCTGCATGCGGCGAAAGAACTGATGGAGAGCTTCAGCATCCTCTTTCTCAAGCTTCAACCATTGTATCTCATCAACAGAGCTCATCCACTCCCTTTCAACCAAAGCTAAGCTCTCTTCCCTTGCTGCAGCAACATGTGCTTCACGCTTTTTCACACCAGCCCCGACCATATTCTCATCCCTGTAGAAGTGCATTCGGAGTGGATTGAGTTCATGGTTGTGGTCAAGAACAACTTCTTTAAGGTGGTACATGCCATCAAAGCGGCACAGACGCACTTTGAGCAACGCTGGGCAACTGGTATATAGAGTCGGTCTTGGTGCAAGGGCATCGGTCCTCCGTATATCCCTCTTGCGGCCCTTCCAGCACATGATCTGTATATATGCACGATTCCTGCTCGACCCTTTAATCTTCGTGGCAAATCCAAGATGCTGGGCATACCGGTTATAGAATTCACAGAGCTCTTCTAAGGTTTTAAACTTCATTCCAGTTTTGGGAGCTATGACTTCTCTGCTGCTGCCTGGTTCTTCCACTGCCTACAAAGCATATTGAAATTCACAATTGAAGCATATCACAGAAACAATCATATGTTGCAGGATGACACAACTTTTAAACCAATATGAAAATAAAATTATAATACAAAATAATTGGTGCAGCAACCCGATGGCTCAATGACAATAGACATTGATGATGATTCAGGAATCAAAAAAGAAAAACGCTACGCATTTCTGATGAAAAAAAATTAAAAATTCAGTTTTTATTTTTATTTTTTTTAAGAAATAAGGATCTTGGTAATGTATTATAATAATAAGAACATGACCACATCAGCAACCCCATAATTTAATGAAGCCAATCAACAGCAACTACCTAATACCTAGACGTTTTTGATGCAAAAAATTGGTGAAACCCCATTTTTCATTTAAAAAGGGAATCTTGTGGATGCTTTTTTCCACAGCACTGATACAAAGAAAAAAATATATACGAACCAGAAACTTTTACATTCTGAAACTGACGAAATGCGAGTTTAATTAATACCGGACATGCAAGAAAAATAAGGAAGGAAAGAAAAAGATCAAACAGGATTGATGAACACTTTAATTAAGACCTTGGATTCAGCTTATATTTCATTCATAAACACTAAAAAATTCCTAAAATCTTGTAAATTCATATATGTCTTTACAGGGTTGTTGTAAAGAAGCCTTGGATGCTCCAACACTTCGAAAATTCCTAAAGTCTCAGTTAACAAACACCAAAAAACGTACGATTTTGATGTCGAAAGGACTATCTAACTATTCCAAACGAGGGAATTTATAGAGGATTACTGAGAGCCCTGAAACCCTAGAGATTGAGGAGAGTTACCGGAGGAGGGTCGGGAATGGAGATGGCCTTCCTCCGGCTCTTCTTCTTGGTCTTCGGCCGGATGTTGTCGACTCTTCCGTCGCGTTGGGCGGCGGCGGGCCGGCGTCCCATCGGGCCGGCGAGGGGAGGAGCGGGGCCGGGAGCGCTGTGGGGAAATGGGGTGTGACGACGACTACTTTGTGAGGTTTCAAGCCTCACCAACGCCAGTATGGCACTCTACTGGTATTTGGTGCGGACACAACAGCAGTGGGACCCAGATCTTCACGGCTGACGTGTCAAGCTACAGTCGCACACCTCAGTGCATCGCAAATAGGCACCTTCTCATGGACCAACAATTGGGCCCCCTAACATGAGGCCCATTTACAACATAGGCTTTTATTTGTTTGTTTGTTTGTTTATTTAAATAAAATTTGATAGACAAGAAGTTGGCAGGAAAGGGCTATCCAAATTACGTGTAATTCTGTTACTGGTTGTTCACTGATAGGTTTTGTTTTGTTACTAAATGGATCACATTCTAAGGGGTATGTTTGTTGTCACGCTTTAAACTTAGTTTCTACCTTGGAGAGGGTCTAATATTCTTCTTTTTAGGTAATATCTATGTCATTGCTGGTATTGTGCGTTTGGAATGCTTGTGATGTGTGATGTGTAAGCGGGAAAGAAGTGGTCTGTCCAAATTGGTTCAGTAGATTAGGTAGAGGTTATTATTATTTTACTTGTATGGCTTATATGAGTGAGCAAGGTTCACTATAGGAAGTTCCTTGCACTCCATCCAATTCATACTCACATGCAAACTAATTTCAAGTGTAGTCAGTTCCTTAGTGTAGCAAAAACCCAGAGTCCCTATTCTCTGTTTACATTTTTATATGCAAAGATTAATTTTTGTAAAAATCTATTTGGATGATTGAACTTAAAATCTAGAGGTAGCAACAGAAGGAATATGGATTGGATTGCACTTAATCCAATTCATACTCACATGCAAACTAATTTCAAGTGTAGTCAGTTCCTTAGTGTAGCAAAAACCCAGAGTCCCTATTCTCTGTTTACATTTTTATATGCAAAGATTATTTTTTTAAAAATCTATTTGGATGATTGAACTTAAAATCTAGAGGTAGCAACATATGGAATATGGATTGGATCGACCGATATCCATATCCACTCTATCAGTAAAAAATCTATATCTATACCCGTCTCAAGTCAGATTAGGTCGGGTCGAGCTTCAAGAATGGATCGAGTCGGGTCGGATCGGATATATCCAAAATTTTGTATAGTTTTTTTAAAAAATTATGTAATGAAATAAAGCCTCATGAATTAAAAATTTTGTAGTCAAAAAAAGACTCTTTCCGATCAAAAATCCTCAACCCTACAAAATATCATGCTTCTACCAAGATTAAGCTCTCAAAACCTCAAGAACCAACTCATATCGCCACAGCTCAAACAGGATTCTATATACTTGAAGAAAAAAACTCAATCAGAACCTGAAAACCCCTCTATTTTCTCTTAGGTGCTCTCCTTTCTTACATATATCTAAAAAAGATAATAAAAAAAAATAAAAGAAAAAAAAATAATCTATGTAGAAAAATGATTTACCTCTCAATTTTTTTCACTTTTCATTTTTTTCCTTTATTTTTTCTTCATTTTCTTCCAATTTTTCCTCTGCTTTTTCTACCCTCAGGAGTCCCAATCAGGGTGGAAGGCTTAGAGTAGCCGAATAGAAGCTTAGGAAAGTAGAGGCCGAATACGGGAAGCTTGGACAGCTAAGATTTTGTGTTCGGTATTTGGTATATATATACCGGATCAAGTTCGGGGTGGCATACTATTATCCATATCCGATCCGTACTCATTTCGAATTTTTCTTCTAAAACCCATACCCATCATGAATTTTAATTGGATCGGGTAAAACATATCCCATTCAAATCGGATCAGATATCTAATGGGTCGGACCAAATTGCCACCCCTACTAAAATCTCATGGACTTTGTGGTCCAATCAGCAAAAATATAGAATTATGGACCGGATTAGACCTATTTTATAATTATTTAAGACCATTTTTTGAGTGAAATTATAAAAAAATGAGGGCCACAAAACTATCGCTTTCCACGCCCATTTAATGTCTGCAGTTCCATTTTTTCGTTTAAAATTTTGAATGACAAAAATATCTCTCTTTTTCTGAAAAAAATTATAACATCCTATGACCATATTATGACAGCCTGCGATCAAATTATGACTTCCTGTTCATAATTTGGCAACAGAATGTCATAAAAAAAATAAAGATATTTTATTATTTAAAAATTTTATAAATTTTTAATTACAATTTTTATAATTTTTGAAAAAAAATTATGACAAAATCATAAGTTAACCGTAGGATATTATAATATAACATAGGATATCATAATTTTTTCAAAATAGGAAAAATATTTTATCATTCAAAATTTTAAATAAAAAAAATAGAACTGTAAACATTAAATGCACGTTGGAAAATAATAGCTACGTATTCTAAGGTGGTTGAGTGGTGCACTTACATTATTTTTATTGCACCGCACGTGGTGCATAAAGACGTTCTCTATAAATCCCATAAGATTTCGGGCCTAACCATCCCAACTGACTTTAATTGTTGTAAAAATCAGTTCCTCAACTAGAGGCGATCATTTTAAGCATCTGAGAGGCTATAAACACATAGTTGAACATATAATACATGGTGAGCAGGAAAAAATAGGTTAAGGTAGGTAAATTAAGCACCCAATAAGCTACAAGTTTACAATGCTAAACATAAAATGTTCCAAGCAAAATTAATCAGTTAAGTAATTGACTGGCTCTTATTGTGGTAGGAAGATTGACAAACTCCCGTGACAAACTGGTGAAAGCCAATCAGCTAAATTCCTCCCTCCTTCAGTGTGAGAAAAAGTATTTAGGTTTGACCGATGACCAATAGCTGGTGAAAGCCAATCAGCTGAATTCCTCCCTCCTTTTTTTTTTTTTTTTTTTTTGATAAGGAATTCCCCCCTCCTTTAGTGTGAGAAAAGGTGTTTTAGGTTTGACCGATGACTGATAGCGTGAGCAAAATCAAGTTCATTTCTTGGCATTTGAAATGTGAAAGTTGTCAGCTTGCCATTTTTTTGATCCACGTTAGGTCTATGCACTTCCCTTTTATGAGAACTCATTTTAATTGTGGACATGATTAAGATTTACTAAATAAGAGCCTGATTTTTTTTATAGCTGAGACCTGTAAAAGGGTCTAAAAACGAATCTTTGGCATTAGCCTGACCAAATATGCATTGCTTTCAGGTGTACCAGTTTCAACACAAGATGGAGCCCACCGTTTATCTAACAAAGAAACTAAAGAAATGTTTAGTCACCTGGGTTGGACCTGGCAGTTTACCCACACCTGACCTAGTTACCATTGATACTTGTGTCATCACCAACAACTTATATTTCCACACATTACTTTCGATACCTCCACCTCTAGATGATGCTAGGCATTAGTTTATAACGATTTATTTCTCAAGTAAGGAAGTCATTACCATACGAATGCTGAAAACCCATTAATCCCATTTATGAAAACAGATTTATTTCTCAAGGGGTGGAGAAATCAGCAGCAACGGCATTATTATAATTTATAATTTGGGTCAGCAATCCTAAATCTTAATCAACACCATCTCATCTCATCTCCATGAGCTGATGAAAGGCCCATTCATATGATTTCTAACTTCCATAACTTGGAAAGGCCAAGCAGTTTGCCCCCATGAATCCTATCACAGAATGTATGTTGCCATCGTAGTCATAGGTAGTTAGCCATCGATCATGACAGGATCCCAAATAATAATTATCTGACTCTTCCTATCTCTCTACCATAAAATAAATTCATAAACCAAGAGCAAGCAATATAAATTGGTATTAAACTATTGCTTTCCAGAGTATTTTAGCATAGTCTAAGATCTTGTTTCGTTTTCACAGGGTAATCAATCCTTCAACTAACATAACACAAGTTGGCCCTGACCCACTTGCCACCACTAATTCAAGTGTGGCTTGTCCGTTTAGCCTCTAAAATATTGGGCAAAATTTTTTTGTGTCAGATCTAGTACTAGGTATGGACCAAACAGGCTAGGTCATAGCTGCACCCCCGTTTCACTTTTTAAGAAGCTGGAAGGCCTATGGTTTATATATTCGGGATACGTATATAAAGAACCAGGAATATTCATGTATCATTCGTTTTAGCTGAAAACAGCACAAGTTTTCGACTTGATAACATTAAATTAAGCTACAGCTTGCTTCTTCCTCCCTTCCGAGAGATTAGAAAAGCATCACTCTCGAAACCTTTTAAATCATCAATAGGAAAATAATCCAACTTTAATATTCCATTTGTCATATAATCATGTGGATACCGCAATAGAATACTGTGGGAAGCCTACGGATTGGCAGCTGGAGCACATAACTATCTCATGAAACCAGAACAGCTTAACAAAAAGAAGATATCAAGAATAGCTTGAATACCAAGAACGAAGGATCAAACGGCAATAATGAGAACAGGTGAAGTGCAAGATGATGCAAGTGATGGAGAACACAAACACAATCTCAATCTTGGAGGGATCACCTATTTCTTAAGAAGAAATAGAAAAAGGTACTGAAAAAATCTAAGTGTTCAGTCACCCAAAAAAAAAAAAAAAAAAAAAAAAGAAAAAAAATCTTAGTGCTCTGCCAATGTGAGTTAAAGCTAGAGTTCTTCAGCATCTTCTCTCTATCACCAACTCCCTAATTTTACTACTATTCAAAAACATGCGACCTCACCCTCCGGTTCCTTTAATGAAATTTTACCATCACGCCTCTATTTCCACCTGGTTTGAATAGAAAACTACCATTCCATGTTCAGTCATCAATTTTACTACTAAGAATCTGATGTTAACTTTAATCCAATCTTATTCTCCCAAGAAAATCTAAGGCAAATGACCCAACCTTACAGCGGCAATTATCTTCAATTTTTCTTATTTTAGAGATAAATGTAGTCAACAATCTGAAAATTCAGGAATATGCAAAAATTTCTCTGCAACATAGCTCAACAGTTTGAAAAAACTTTGTGATTCAATGTTTGCATAATTAATAATTGAAAATTGATGGATAGACAAGCTTATGCTGAAATAGAACGCAAGCAAGCGGGGGCAACAATATCAAAAAAAAATGGCATCATTATTTGAATATGAGCATGTACAAATAAGTGAATTATTCAGGAAAAAATTCATGAATTGGTCCAAATTTTTTCAGCAAAGTTTGCCATCTTAGTACCGAAACTTGTACCAATGCCATTCTATTATAATATTGATAGATGGTACAATACAAGACAGCAAAACATACCGAATATCGGTATAGTACGAGACTGTATATCAGTTCGGTAGAAATACAGCAGGATATGTCCAGTACAATACAGTACCGACCGATACACAAACCTTGATTCAGAGTAACTGTTAAAAGACAGTGATCAATTTGCTAGTCAGTCCAAAAGCAAGAAGATCAATTAACAAAGGCATACTGACAAGAGCACCACTAGATAAGAAGGCAGCTCAAAGCAAATAACTGCAATCTCCTATATTAATTGTAACCTTCGTTTACCAATCTTGGTTCCAAGATGCGGATTTTATTGCATACATGATTAAGAAGTTAGAACCAAAACCAGCATCCCAAAATAGGAGACAATAAAGTGAGCATCAGTTATTGCAATTTCTTCATACCAAAGCTTAGCTCCAAGAAAACAGGAAATTAGAAGCAGAACCAGCATCCCACAAAAGGAGACAATATAGTGAGCACTGGGCATTGGAGTATCTTCCTACCAAAGCTTATTTCCAAGAAAAAGGACTAGCACCAACAAGAAGTCATGCAACAGTGGCAACAAAATATTACAAATATTAAAAATGACATTTGCAGGTAGATGAAGCCACATATCACCACCAAAGAAAAGTACAAATATAATGGTGGGTAGGTGGTAGAAAAGCCAGAGGCACTAAATAATCTAAATTATAAAGTGAGCATCAATGCTGACAGAAATCACACCGGGATCAGTAAAAGACAGAAACTTTCAATGCACCTGTTGAGTTGTATGTTAAGAAAATGACCATTCACATCACAGGTGTTTTTGTCAGATGAGATTTGAGTTCAACAAAAACACATCCAAATGAACAATAAAGACTAGTTGATTTAAAAAAGATTTTCTGTGAAACCAAGTTATCAATGAGGAAAGAAATGCATTACTTTGTTCTTTCACTCTCTTTCAGTAAGGTGCCAAATTTTAACTCGACAATTTAGAACTCTCATATACTAATATCGTTGTTATCATGTGGAAAACATGCAAATTTAAACATAGTTAAACCTGTCAGTGTAAAATGAGGGCATGGCTCTGGGACATCCTGACTACAAAAGCATCTCACACTTTATTTTATACACGTCAAAAAGGCATAAATGGTTATGATAGATAGTTATATAAGAATATTATGCATGAGACACAGAAGGAATTCACATTCCATAAGACGCAAAGTAGTGAGCCACAAGAATATCAAAATTTTAGCCACAAACACTGCCAGTATGCTAGATTTATCTGACCTTGAAAACATGGAATTGTCTGTTTCATGTCACTGAGAAAATTCAACGAAATGTTCAAACAGAATATATTTCGAGTTTTGCAATAATAGCATTTTCTTTTGGTAGAGTTGTAATCAGTCAATCATAACTTTAGCTGATAAGCAATTCACCTAACCGTGGCTTGACAAATTGTAAGCCATTTGATGATATCAAATATCACTAATAGAGTTGTTGATCCTTCCTCATCAATTCTCAAGTTCTAACTATGGTTTAAAACAATGTTCATTATAATGTATCAACGAACATATAGCAATTTCAGAAGGCCCCCATCAACATTATTCTAGTAGTTTTCTTATATAAAAGAAAATTTTAGAATTATCCAAAATTCATTTGAACATAAAACAACTTAAAAGGGCTAAAAGTTGTTTGGACCTACTTGGTCTGCATGCATTTTTTGTGGGCATAGAGTGGTCCAAAGTGGAGAGCTGCAAGCCAAGATTGAACCTAAGTTTCAGAACTGACAAAGGAAAGGACCGTGGTAGGTCCAGATATTCCAAGTTTATAAGGCTCTTTCTTGCTCAGCTTTGGATTGTTACCATATATCCATTTCAGTTTATTGACAACTTTTGGAAAAGCCATTATTCTGCTAAGTTGTCTATATTAAATTCCTAGACAAAATCATATAAACAAAAGCAACTTAAAAATCTTGACATGAACCTAGAAAGGCACTCAATAAAGGGAGAAGAACCTTGATATGTCTAAAATGAGATGAACCATAACAAAGAACCGAACATGAGTTGAGCTCATGTGAGGTTGAGGTCCTTGCAAGCAGATAAGGACTGGGTCCAGCATGGTGCCATAAGTATGTCTTTCTTTTTATTATTGGTAGGCAACTGATTTAACCACTCAGATGCAAACCCTACATACATAAGCCATCATAAGGAAGTTATCATGCAAGAAAATTTCCAATTTACTAAATTTTTATGTCAGCTTACGGCCTTTATTAACAAGCCAAATGGCTGGACAACTTACTTCCAAGAATGAATCAGTGCACCTACAACAAAGATAAGTGGGGAAAGCACAACATGCAATTACCTTCAACAGGCTCACAGCATATGAAAATATATCGATAACAACCATTTCGTAGCCCAAATTATCAAACACAAATGGGAAGCTTAAGGTTTCATGAGATCTAACACAACAGGTTTTTGGTTAAGGGAAAATTTAGTCAATAACAGGAAAAAAAAGATGCTTCAGGTTGATTGCGAAAATCATACCCAAGTGACAGCAGTGTAAGAGAGATGATTTTAAGTTAGAACCTCATCTGAAACAAAAATTTACAAAGAAAGACCTATCTCCAAAAAAGGAGCCCACAAAGCTCAATAAATGATTTGAAGTGTTGAATGATTATTGTACAACAATGGCACGTCTGATTTTGATGATTTTGGATGTTAAAGATCAAAATTGTCCAGCAGCACAAACTGCAAAATTGTGGTTTGGATGCAATCTTTACACTTGAAAAGTATGTAAACACACTCAGTGTGGTTTTGGTACGAACCCATCAACAGCAAAGTTTCGAGTAGCTGCTGGTAGTGCTAACCGCATTCCATCTAGCTCAGGCTTTGCAATCACTTGGCAACCAAGGCGAGACCTACAAAAATGGTTTCACAGCTTATTCCAAATAAAATATGAAGAGTATTTAAGCTTTTCACAGGAAGATTCGCATACGTTTCAGTAAGCCCAAATGCTAGATCTAACATGTCATTTTCTTCATCTGCTGGATCTTCTAATTTGTTGTAGTATTCCATATCCTGATAGGAGCTTCCCAGTCAGAGAATGCATCAAAGTCATATTTATACACACACAAAGAGAGAGAAAGAGAGAAAGAGAGAGAGGGCTGGACTTGGCTCCACTCAACTGGATCTGCACTCAAATCCAGTCAAGCGTACATTGGACAATAGAGGTTTCACATCAATGATCCGAATCATTGGATATGATCTACTATCTTTAACTGCTTATATACTAAAAATCATATAATTCGGAAACCCCTAGCCTATGCATCCAATATCCAGAAAAACATATAGTTTAGTGTTATTTAGACTATCCACTTTTGGACTGGTTGATGTATAGACTAGGTGTCTCTAAATTACATGGTTTTTAATGTATGCAATCTAGATATAGTAGATCACATCCAATAGCTCAGACCATCAACGTGGGAACCCCCATCATCCAATTTAGATCTGACAAGATCTGTGGAGATCCACTCAAGTGTAGCCCTATACGCGCGCACGCACGTGCACACATGTGCGCGCGTGCACGCGCGCATACACACACACACACACACACACATATATATATAGAATAACCAAGAACATACCATCACAATCACATGGCAGGTAGAACAAGCTAGCGAGCCCTCACATGCTCCTGAGGACACATCAGAAACATAGGGTTAATTGAAACTAGATAATGAACCCTAAATAAAGGTATGCCATGGCATATGCAACAATTTCTCATCCAACCCTCATATAGATAGAAGTTTCATGATTCGCATAACTCTTATCAAAACTGTATATGTAATATTTGATAATTGGATATGGTCAAGTGAAAGTACGTGACTACTGAGAGCTACTTCAGCAAACCAATAATTGTTGACTGCAGAAAAGCTCAATAAATTCACCTTACATATAAAGCAGATCATTATAAAAATCTTATATATTGTCTAGATATCACAAGGGAAAAACCTTCAAGTTCTATGTCATTTTCATGGGCAGCTTCTAACATTGACATTCCCATAGGAACCTGGATGACCTTTTCCTCACCATCTTTATCAACAAACGTCACAGTTATCCTGCACAGTTTACCAAAAACAGTTATGATGAAAGTGCTTCTTGACTTTGTGGCAGAAAGTCTGAGCACTCTAAAAGCATAGAAGTACATTAAAAAAAAAAAAAATCATTTTGTTTCAACATTCAAGCTTGGATAAATAAATAAAAAAGAAACAATAGACAGATTAGTGGATTTATGGCCAAAAGAAATTGCATAAAGGAAATAATGCATTTATCAAATATGAGGCATTTATTGGATGCTTGGCAAAGGTTTATGAGCTGCATCTAATGCAAGAGAAATCATAGATATTTTTAATCCAAAAGGGAGATGAAGACAAACTATCTGCAAAAAACACACCAACAATCAACAATGAAGGTTGTGGTTGGAGATCCTTTACTTGCAAATCATGATTCTCTAATTTATATCGTTCAAAATATTTTATACATGATGGATATCCTTTTGGAAGAGGAATGTGGTTGTTTATAGGAAATGTTAAAACATAGAAACACAAGTAGATAAATGAGGAATAGCATGAATCAAAAACTCCAAGATTAGAAAGTTCCAACTCCATGGTTCTCAGAATTTTCTAAATCTTAAAATCAACCCCAGGGACCTACTTGTCGATAACTATATCCTTTTCTAAAAGGTATAATATTGGAACATGTTATGGATCTCACACATCCAAATGCACCCGACATGCCTCCAAAAGCTAATGTTTGTCAAATGTTTGATATCTTTGAAGAAGTAATATAATGTCTGAAAATGTATTTGCACTATAAACAATATATTACCATCAAAAGGAAAAAATAAATAAATGCAACAGGAAGACAACAACTTGATTTCAACACTAACAAACAAGAAATCTTAAAATATGCATGGGTCATATTTAATACCTTACAAAGAATTGACTTCCCATAGAAAATTGAATGTCAAAACATGGATCACATGTACATCATGAAATGTAAAACCACATAAAATAAGTGGGCTACATCATAAGATCACTTAGTAAGTTACTATGAAACTAAATGATCAGGAACTTACTTCTCTTTTTGTTCACTGCTTTCCTCTTGAGCTTTACCAGTGACTGCAGTAGAAAAGGAAAGACTTTTCTGAAAAGGACATGTCAATGGTCATAAAACATCATGATTCATGTACTCTTCAAATAGGGACATCAAAAAACTCTCAACATATTATCCTGATAAAGAAGCTGATCCTGTGAAAATCAATTATTACGTTAAAGTCCAATGATAATTTGATCGTACGTACATGCATATGTACATGTATATGTATATATACACATACACACACACACACAGAGACAGACACGCACACACAGTATCATGGTAATCATAGCATATGTATAAAAGTTTTTTTTTTTTTTTTTGTTTGATAAGAATAATTAGTCAAGAACGATAAATGATTTCCTATAGTTATACCTAAAAACTAAACTAGGAAAAAATAAAATCAAATAGCAACCCAATGATGAGGTAAGGCAAAAATGACAAAACTGCAAACTTCAAGTTGTTAGAAAACCCACAATCTAACTATCTGGCAAAAGTTAAAAATATCTGCATAGGATTTTACTTGGACACTGGTAAGTCCCACTTTAATTTTACTCTTAAAAATGATATTCCCCAAAAAACAACAACAACGAGGATGTGGAGGAGAAGGATGAAATCTGCATGCATTCTTGTCACCAAAACCGTGACAGATTTGGTTACATAACACAATGAATATTAGTTTTAGGAAATAAAACTGACCGTGGGGTATAAGTAATGACTGGAAGGCCATTTTACACATCCTCTTCTAGTTACCCAAAACTGACCTGCCAAACATGAGCTAGCTAGTGTCAACCTAAACCAGTAAGAAAAATTGACTTCAGGAGGCAACATGCATACTTGTAGTAAAGAAAACAGTTATTTAATTAATATCATGGAGTAGAATAAATATCATGAAGCAGATTGGCAAAAGGACAACAAAGCATATCAAAAAAGTAATCTCAACAGGATACAGACTGAGGGCTTTTCGATAGAGTAGCAGCAAATAAGATAAGCCTTCCTTGACAGCAACAAAATATCATAAAAGAAACATAAACATCAGTTTGGTAAGTTTTCTGCAGTAACCTAGAATGAAGTTGCAATCATGATCAATAAGCCAATCTTGCATTGGAAGCTTCTTTTATGGACTAAGTTTGAATCTTGTGAAGATTTTGCCTTATATGGATCAATAACTGAATTGTTATCGATAAAATCATTTAGAGATTATTATATTTGTTAATATTTTTCACCAAACTATGTTCATTGCTTGCTGGATATTCATCTAATGAACCTAGATGACATGTTTCTATGGGACAATTTTCACCATAAAAGCTGATCACATGGAGAACCTTCAGAAATTTAATTCAATCACTAGTTACCTCATCATTGGTTCTTCTGCAATGATCATGTTCAACAGTGACAAACGTGACTTTGAAAAATAAGTCAGAAAAGCATAGCATAATCAGGGACAATCTTGCCTTCTCAAATCAACATGGTCTTAGTGCTACTTAAATTTTTAAAGCTCCCCATTCCTATAGAGCCCACGATCTTTATTCATCTGACAGTCAACCACAAATAATATCGATACCATCTAATGAGAGCATGGTCACTAAAAACAAGACAAACTAAATTTAGTTTAAAATGAAAGAAGAGAAACGGGAGATTTAAGAGGAGAGATTGATTGAGAACAAAAGAAATGAGAATTAAGGGAAAAGAGAAGGAGATTTGATGAGAGATAATATTTTATATTCCATTTTAAATTCATGATAAATCATAGACCATGGGAGGACAACTCCCAAACATTTAACTGCTATGCATATTGAGCGACAATAGACATCAAGTAAGCATGCACCAACGGGCTGATCAAATGAATCCTAAATCTTCTAAAGATAAAGGTAGTCCAAAATTTACTGCATCGACTTCTATACTTGACCCCATGTTCAGACATTGAGATAATTTTTGGCCCCTTGTCCACACTAATTAAATTAATCGTATCAGCAAGCTGTCAAAATAGAGTTTAGCATGCTACTGAGTGGTCTTGCACCTTCATCGAATATAATTAATATCCAGATGCCTTAAAAGGCCATAAAACTTTGAGCTTCGTGTCACATTCTAAGAGTTCCACTATGGGAAAAGAAAGGAAAACAAAAAGAAGATAGGGGCGAAATTTAATTACTTTTGAGTCCTTAAAGCATATAATTGTCAAAATCGGAGAATCTAGTCATCATGAAAAGCTTATCCATTCAATTAGTTATTTCAAAACCCAACTCTGCCTGAGAAGCTATTTAAGAGTTGAGGCACTTGATGTTGTCACAAGATTTCTTCAAATTGACTACTTTGATGCAATAATATGTCACATAAGATTTATGATAACTATTTTAACTTCCACAACAGACTACAGTGCTCTAGTTAAAGCAATTGATAGTAATTTTATCAAACAAGGTGTTCACTAATACATTGTCAAATTCTCTCAACCAACATTCAAGTGTTAGTGAATGACAAGTTAATACCAGCATTCAAAATAAGTAACATGGAACTATGGATTCTCTTATAAACTTTTTTAATAAAAAAAAGGCATCGAGTCATTTCTTATTTTTTATTTATATTGGCACAGCACAACATGCATGCCAGATGATGACTGACACCATGGTAAACGATACAAGATCGAATTTGGTCGATATCATACCATATTGATCATAAATCGTGATGGTTTGGGTCTTGATACGAAATGAAGCCCAAACCAGTGGAGACCAATCCTTGCCAAGCCGAATTGCTCAAAAACAAGCCATTCAGGCACTTTAGTCTAATAAAGGCTTGGTTTGGGCTTAATTAGCCTCTCCCCCTAAACAATTAAGTGAGAAAAGAACGCACCTTCTTCTCCCTCCATTTCACACGTAAGAAACATAAAAAAGGAGAAAGAGAGGTGGAGAGGAGAAAGAGAGGGAGAGAGTGGAAAGATGAGCAAGAAGGGCAAATTCTCAGTCCACATATAAATTCAATTCATCCCAATTATAGTGGTTTGACTGCAGCTTTACCCTTCCCCCCTTCTTAAAAACCCAATCCTCCATCTCCCATGCTCAATGATGAAGCCAAATGATGCCACCATCGCTGCCAACAAGGCCTGCAAGCCCTATGTCTCTCCCCCCCACCCCCGGCCCCTCCCTCTCTCCCTTCCTCTCCCTCTCTCTCTCACCCTCTATCCCTCCCCCTCGATGATGATGGCCTCTCGGTCCTCACCCTATGCCTCAACCGCTCCCACTCCCCCCCCCCTCTCTCCCCCCTTCCTCTGCCACCCCCTCTCTCTTATCCTCTCTCTCCTCCCTCTCCCCCTCCCTCTCCAGCTCTCCCCATTCTGGTATGCCTCGAACTAGCATGATATAGACCTATGGCATACCGAACTAACAGCTAGTTGGTACGCCTCCAACACCAGTTCAATGAACCTTGCCTAAAATCATACAATTATGCATCAATTTATGCTTTTGAAATGGCAACTAAATAGTTAATGCTGAGAATTGAATTCCAGACTACGTTATTGGTCCTAAAAGATGTTTTAATGCAAAGAAAATATTGTAAATAAAGCAACTCCATGAATTAAAATAAATTTAACGAAGAAAATTTAAACCTTATGTTTTTTGGAATCCCATCGAGTTGTTCCCCTTGCAATATCCTCATATATGAGATATGAAAATTGGGGAACTAGGACATGATGTCAAGATTACAAAAATTAATAATAATAATAATAATAATAATAATAATAGTGGGGAGAAATTTCTTTGCTTTTTACGTTATTTCAGCCTCTCTCATGACATAATTCTAGATCAAAGATTTAAGTGCCAACATATGCTAGTCCATATTGTAAAGCATATACCATGTCCGTCCATATTGTAAATCACATATCATGGTGGTGTGATGCTGGCATGTAGCATGGTTTCGTGCCCAAGGTCCCCAAAAGCTGGGCATTGTCAACATGGGCCTTGTACCAACAGAAACCGAACAAAAAGACATACAAACCCTTTATTTTGTCTCCTACACTTATTTTACATGCAAAGAAGGTAGTTGTTTCCGACATCAAAGAGCATGAAGCTCATGGAAACCACCATAATTGTGATATACGTAATATCAAGCTATAGTATGAGTTGTATAATAACTACTTCACAGCTATCATGCAAGTATATTGTAATTACAATATAGTTGTAATATAACAATAGTACGAGTACCATATAAGCAATTATCTATGTTATAGATGTAATATAAGTGTGGTATAACAATAATGTAACTTCATTATAAGTATAGTATAACTATAGTTTACCACATTATAACTAAAGTACAATTATATTAAGGGACTGTTTGGATATTTCTATAGACCTAAGTTGAAAATCCTATAGGATTCATAGATTGGGATATGCATTTAAGCATGGCCGTGTCTCAACTAAACATCACCTAGCCCAAATCCAATGGGAAGGAAAAAAAAAAAAGACCTCTATCGGTCTTTTTTCTTCTGGTAGCCCAAAGGGTAGGATCTTGGCTGGATTTAAACGAGCTCTTAGAAAATGCAAGCTAGATGAGACAATAGACCCAATTTCTATAGGATTTTCAACCCAATCTTATAGGAATATTCAAACAGCCTCTAAAATTATAATAAATTGTAACCATAGAATTATACAATCATATTGCAAACATAGCATATAACTATAATATGGATCTAATAGAACTTTGGAAACTGTAGATTAATACAACCATTTTGTAGATATAGCATATACATATAATATAGAGCTACTATAACTTTAGTATAAAAACCAAATCATATTTACATTACAATTACAGCATCATTGCAACATATCTATAGTATAATTGTGATCTTATTCTATTAAAACTAAAGTAACTTTGGTCTAATTGTAGTACACCTATACAAAACTATAATATGGATGGTATAACTAGAATCAAGCCATACAGCCAAAGAATAACTTCACATTACATTATGCTTTTTTGTAATGACTGTTGCTCATTTGATGCATTTTTTATTGCTTATATGTCACTAGGATGTAATGCTATATCACAATCCTAAAGAACACGTGGCACAATAATCAGCATATGTACATGTATTAATTTTGGATTCACCAACTGCCCCTTTGCTTTGTAGTTTGGCAACATATGAGTGTAGGATACCATTTGAACCTCCAAATATGTGTATCTTACCATGCCTATGAAACTGACTGCAACCCACAGCACGCCAATAATCGGCATAACATGACATCCAGCACAAACTATGCAAATTCAGCAACAGACCACAACAAATCACTTAAATCATTGTTCTAACAAATCCCACACTGAGAATACCACTAAATATCATTCTCGGCTCATATTTTGGAATATTAAAAGTTGGAAACACAACACTAATGATATATAAAATTAAGCCAAAAAAATTAAGCCAAAAAAATAAATAAATAAAGATACCTATTCCAGACTCTTTCAAGAACCGGGCCCCAAGTTGTGAGAACCGAGAGAGAACCATGATCGGACCTGATACATTAATATAAGTTAACAACACGAATACAGAAAGTGTAAGAAACTTCTTCAGATAAGTGGAAACCTGAACGCTAGATAGGGCTTGGAGGAATAATCTTAGCGACAGACCACATTCACTAAATCCCGTATAAAATTGTACTTTAAACAAATAAAACAAAAAGAACAACAAAAATGCAAACCTCCTTTGGAATCGATGGTGGGAGGATAGGTGTGTGCACAGTTTGGATCGGGTCGGTTTAGTGGTACTGTTGAAACTGAACCAACTTAAACTGGTCTACTAAAATCCAAATTGAGATAACCATATATGAAAAACCGTTCAAACTAACCCAAAAGTTTGGCTCGGTTCAGTTTATCAGATCGAATGGGCTACATGGGATTCCCACAGATGGGCACAAGACGATCGTTGGGCTAAGTGAGCTTCCCAGCAGGTTGGAGTGCACTTTCCTTGTTTGAAAGAATCCAATCATAAACGGAAGCACCGCCTCAAAAAATAAATAAATAAACAACTAAAATAAATCATTTTCTTCGGAAACAAATTCACCCTAGGAATCTAGTAGAGCGTTCTTGATCTAACTTTCCAAAGAAAGAAATCAATTACATTAGGAAACTAAGAAAACCTTAAGAAATCAAACATATCTGAACCATTTCATCTCAGCGTGAGAAAAATAAAAACAGAGCCAGAAGAAATCATTAGCAGAAAAGGAAATCAAAGAAATCATTGCTGGCAAAGAGCGTAAAGAAAGAGGGCGACATCATTCCCGAACTTGAAATGGGATAGATGGAGGAGGATTTGGCAATCCGCTGAATCCAGCGTGGGCGCCGGCGGTGTAGAACCTCTCAAGTTATGCGGGGCCGGAGCTCGCCCTCTCCATCGCCGTCCCTCCGACCAGGAGATCGAAAGCCGGCGGCAAAATCTCGTACGACGCCAAGAGGCCGCGAAGGGAAAACAAAAACAAAATCGAGAAGCCAAAAAAAAAAAAAAACCGAAGCTGAGAACACGTATTTATAGAGCCAGGCGCCAAGCGAAGGCTTCTCCTCTCTCACTCTCCTCGCTGGCGACTGGGCGCGAAAGAAGAAAGCTCATGACTCGATATCGAGAAGGGATCTCACCTCAACCGCAGAACGAGGGGTTGAAGGAGGACGGGGCGAAGGACACTGGCGGTTCTCGCTCTGCTCCAGCGAGGAGAGCGGCGCACGGGCTGAGTCGAAGGAGACTCGGGAGAGGCGGGAGCATGAAAGGATCGGGCGCGGCTAGGGTTGCCGAAGAGGATGAACGGAGTTCACCGCCTTCTTTATATTTGCCCGACCGGTTCGGACAGCTGGGTCTAAGACTTCGGACCGGGTCGAGCCAGTAAAGGATTTCTTCGTGAACCGGGTCGGTAAATCAAACGGATGAACCGAGCCGACTCGAATTTGAGCTTCCCGGGCTTACTTTATAACCGTTTCGGTATAGCTCATCCAAAATCATGTTCCCTCTTTTTTTTTTTTTTTTTTTTTTTTGGTGAAAAATCATGTTCTCTTTTTTTCCAAAACAGATCATGCTGATGACTCTTGAATTTGCCAAGCCAAACAACATGTAAGAAATTCCTAGGTGATTATTTTCTATTTCTTTATTTGTTTTGAGGAAGCTAAATGCTTGAATTGAAATTTTGAGTTTAGGCTAAATCTGAAAGAATAGTGGGAGATGCATTGAGTTTAGTATTTAAACAGAACGAAGGTAAAAAGTAGATTATGTATAAAATTTTATGTTGCTTTACGTAAGTAACTAAATTTGTATTTGTCAAAATCAAGCTATCACCGAATTGTCTTACTATTTAAAATACCATAGCATTCTGTTCATAATATTAAATAAAAATATACATACGATTCAAACATATAATTCTTTCTAACATAATATGCAGTTAGTGAGATATTAATATGTTTGAAGAATCATAATCAAAAGATTTTACAATTTTATCTTTTTAAAGACATCTCGCATGGGATGGATGGTCCCTTCTTACATAAATCAAAATCCTTCTTGGCTCACAATTAGTGTAGGATTAATATGAATAGATGGTCTCTCCGTACATAAGATAAAGTTCTATTTAACTTACAATTAATATGAGATTAATGGTGCCTGTCCTCTTACATTATAATATAGCCTCCGATATTAAAGAGAAATTTATGAACTCGAAGGGCCTACAATTATAGACACGGTTCCTTATTCGATATGTCATAGAATATTATCTATTTTGATCTGTATATTTTATGATCTTATTTTTTTAAATTTCAGTCCAAAATATATCTTATATAAAAAAAGTAAATCCTTCCTAAATCAGAATCCTCCCTGGCTTATGCTCAATACGGACTGATAATGTGCTCCCTTCCAGGCCAAATGCAAGCCAGTCGCCATGGTCCAGCCGTGAGTGAGGTGCGGCATGTTGTAGAAACGCTGGCGGAAAAGCGTGCTGGGTATTTATGCATAAATAACATCACCATAAAAAAACAAAAGCTCGTGCGGGCGACCGCCGATCCTCGGTCTCAGATGGCTTCCACTGACTAAACCGGTGGCGATCCCGGCATCTAAAAACCCAACCGGGGGCGGTCAACTGAGCGAAAGTAGTCGAATTGCCTTCCTGTTCGTGGACGCTGCCCAGTGTTAGGGTTTAACGTCGCGCTGGAACGGTACGCTTCCTCTCTTTTGCCAAATCCCTTCTTTGTTTTAGGGTTTTGGAATTTCGCCGTGCCATCCCTTTATCCGGGGCTTCTCCAGATCCAGGGTTTTGGCTAGCGTTGGGTTCTTGCGCCGTAGATGAACATGGTTGGAATTTTGCCTTCACTAGTTTCGGGCATGGAATACCCCTGGAGAAATACTGGGATCAAATTTTGTTCTTTTGTGCTCCTTATATCTCTGGATCTTTGGACCCCTTCCTCGTTTTTTTTTCTTTTTGATTTTGTGGGATGATCTATATACTTGTCGTACCAAATCTATTGCTATCTGCTGTTGTGCCAAGAAGATTTTTTTTAATTTTTTCGGGTGATATAGTTTTGTTGGAGACGCATTCTTTAGATTTTATCTCGCTTTTCTGTAATTTCATCTATTAATATGCATTAGCCGGTCACTGTCTTGTTTACTTCCGACAAAATCCGTTGTTTTGATTGCCACAGTTTGTATTTGTGATTCTCGTCTCTTCAATTCTCTGCCATGTTTAGCTTTTTTTGGTTGATTCTTGTGATGAGCTTCTCTTACATGTTCATTGATTCTTCTCACAATTGGTATAGCCCTTGTCGGTACCATCTAATTGGATATGGTTTCAGTTATTTTATTATTATCATTATTATTTTTATCCACCGGATAACAATGGAAAATTTGCTAATTTTATAGCAGAGAAGGAAATAGATTTTGGCATGTGTAAAGCTCATGATTATTCAAACGAACATCTATGGCCAAATATAGCCAGACCAACACACAGAGGATTTCAAGTTATAACAGAGATGAAAAGTCTTGGAGGGCACTCAAATGAGCATAGGATTATGCATGGCATATTGAAAACAGAAGCCAAAAAATGAAACAAACAACACCCTCCCATCCTGTAAAATGAGAGAATCAGAAATCCAAGACTCATCTTCTGTGCTCAAAGGGTTATGGGAGAAGAAGCTGCAATTCCACATACTGTAATCATTAGTAGTAAATTTGATAATAAATACCATAATTTTCTTTGTATATTTCTTTCTCTTCCTAAGACATTTATTAGAGAGTAAAAATGGAGGGGATTGTTTAGTGAAAAAGTATATTTATGCTAGGAAAACAAGAGGCATGGGCAGTAAAAATTATCCATTCCATTATCCATTTCTCTTGTCGCATTTGAAAGCTATCAATGAGGGAGTGAGGAATTTCTGCCATCAACAGCGAGCTTGTGGGCCCTGTGATGTTATAAATAGGAGTTAATGGAAGTGTTCATTGCGGCTTCATGTGTTCAGACCAAGGCTTTTGCATTATATACATCAAAGGGAGAACTAATATCAACATGGTTAATTAGACAAGTTCATTTCATGTTGAATAGTTTTGGCCACCCACTTGGTTATCACTTCTCAAACATCTCCAAAGCAATTAAAGACATGCTGGAAGACTTCAATTTGAAATTGCAAGTGGGTTAAAGTACCAAAGTGCAGCAACCATATGTTTTATGTACTTCATTTTTCGGTTTTCTTTTTTCAAATTTTCCTTTTCATGGTTCATGTCCATCAGGCAAGTAACATGCCTTTAGTTCTGATTGGTGTGCAAAGAACTATGTCATGGAAGTAATTCAATGAATTCCAGCTACATCTGTAAAATTTACTGTAGGCAGCTGAATCGATAAAATTTATTTTAGGCAGCTGAATCGATAAAATTTACTCTAGGCAGCTAGATCTATAAGCTTTACTCTAGGCAGCTAAATCTCTAAATTTACTGTAGCCCACAATCTGTTAGCGTCTTTACTTTGATCTTCTTGTCGAACTGTCTGCCAGTTTAATGTAGTATTTAGTGTTCATTCTCAGTTTCAGTTTGCTGGTTTTGTGATGTTATTTAGGTGGTTGTCTCATGCAAGACCACCCTGTGTATGCCAAATATATTGGCGAAGTATCTTAATGGTGCCTGTATTGCATTTTTAGTATGTATCTTAATCATCTGTGAATGTGATGTTTTCTCTGCTGTAACAGATTCATATCTTTAAATGAATCATGGTGGAGACTGGAAAACGACCGCGCCAGCAGAGGGATGATGACAATGATGGAAAACAGCGGAACAAGCGAGCAGGTAACATGGAGAGATCTGGGGATGGTGAATTGGTTGTCTATCGCATACTTTGTCCTGATGGTGTCATTGGAAGTGTCATTGGTAAGGGTGGTAAAGTCATAAATTCCATAAGACAAGAGACATATGCTAAAATTAAGGTTGTCGATCCTTTTCCTGGTGCGGACAAGAGGGTTATTACCATATATTGCTATGTTAGAGACAAGGATTCTGTGGATGTTGATGAGGACAGCATGGAACCACTTTGCCCGGCTCAGGATGCTCTGCTTAAGGTGCATGATGCAATTGTCAATGCTCTGGGTAATGCTAGTGATTATGATAAGAGGAACAAGGAGGAAGCCCATATACTTGTGCCAGCTAGCCAAGCTGCAATTATAATTGGCAAATCTGGGGCCACCATAAAGAGATTGAGATCGAAGACCAAGGCAAACATAAAAGTAATCCCAAAGGATGCCCATGATGTTACTCATTCCTGTGCAATGAGCCATGACAACTTTGTTCAGGTAAATGCTCTTAGTGCTTTAGGTCTTTCAAATAATAAAATCTTAAATTAGAATCCTAGGAGCTACTACAAGTTGAATTATGGGGCTAGGTCTTGTGGCAGTTTATTATTAGAAATTTACATTATTTACTAGTTATATGATGATATGTTAGAAGTTATTTTATCATGGGTTTTGCAAGTCTAAGATAATTTTATCAAAATAAGTGTTCTTGGTTTTTATAAGTAGGATTTGCCAATAATCTTTCTGCCTACAGCCTTTTTTTTTTTTAAATTATTTTACAATCATGAGCCTTAGATGTTTTTGTACTTGTGTTTCCTTTACACCTAACTTTTAGTTCGTAGTATCAGGATTTGTCAGTAATCTTTTTCTGTCAGATGTTCATCGTAATATGGTTCAGTGGTCAACCTGCTATTGTTCCCTGCAATATGTATGATATAATGGGGGGAAAAGAAAACCTGGTCAGGATTAGCCAGCTACCTGTGAGCTCAGGTGATATTGCACGGTGTTAGAAGTTAAGGAGTGGATGGACAAATTCTCTTCTTATTTTTATAGATCAAGTATTTAACCCCCTGGGGATTGCTTTATCCTAAAGTGGTTAGATATAGATGCAAGAAAGCCTCTATTTAAAAGAAGGTATATTGGGATCCTCTTCATGGAAATTTGAAAATTACATTTTTGTCACTTAGATTTTCGACTTAAAACCATGCTTTGGATCCTTTCTTTGTAAAGTGCTTTACAATTTCTTGTTGGTCATTTAAGTTTTATGAACTAGTTGGTGTTCTTTAGAAGCTCTTAGATGTGGTTCAATCTATGTTTCTAATGCATATCTTGTAGGCTGTCCCCTTGTTTTTCTTTGGATCATCAGAGGATCATCTCTTAATATGCTATCCTTCTGTCAAGTGCTAGGCTATGGCCTAACCAGAATTACAGCTCATCAAAAACAGCCGAACCACCTTGCCCTATTTAGCCAACTAGTTTAAGCAAGGAAGTGACTTTCATTCCCATGTCCTTCTAAAAATTTTTGATGCCTATTGGGATTTCTGTATTTGATTATGGCATCAATTTTACCAAACTTAATTTGGATTTGCAAGTCCTAGATATTTACCTTATCTGAACAAATTTCATGTGACTTCTGCAAGTCTAGATATTTACCTTATCTGGAACAAATTTCATGCAACTCATCTCTATTTGCTGTTGTTTATCTTGCTAGCAGTTTGTATTAATTTTTCTTATATACTTACGCAGATAACTGGTGATGCCGAAGCAGTTAAGAAAGCATTATTTGCGGTTTCTTCTATTATGTACAAGTTTTCACCAAAAGAAGAGATCTCCCTTGATACTTCTGTTCCAGAGCTTCCACCAATTATCATTCCTTCAGATGTCACTATCTATCCAGCTGGTAGCTTTTTTCCTGCTGCAGATGCTATTGTTTCCCCTTCTCGATCTGTGCCATCAGTCATAGGTGCAACACCATCTGTACCAGAGCTTCATGGATATACCGATACAGCTAGTGCATGGCCTGTTTATCCATCTGCTCTTCCTGTTGTTTCTGGGTATGGTGGTCCATCACGTTCAGAGGATTTAGTAGTACGAGTCTTGTGTCCATCTGACAAGATTGGACGTGTTATTGGTAAGGGAGGGAGTACCGTAAAGAGTATGAGGCAAAACAGTGGTGCTCGTATTGATGTTGATGATACAAAGGACGAGACTGAAGAATGTCTTATTACTATCACATCTACAGAGGTTAGATTTATTCATGATTTTGGTAGTTTTTCCCAGTTATCAATTTTTGGCAAATGGTGTGATGCATGATCTGTGTGTGCAGTCCACAGATGATATCAAATCTGCTGCAATTGAAGCTATTTTGCTGCTTCAAGGAAAGATCAATGATGAGGATGCTGAGAAAGTGAATATCCGTCTTCTTGTTCCCTCAAAGGTTATTGGCTGCCTCATAGGCAAGAGTGGTTCGATTATAAGTGACATGCGCAAGAAGACTAAGGCTGAAATTAGGATCTCAAAGGGTGAAAAGCCTAAACGTGCTGCTTCCAGTGATGAGCTTGTGGAGGTTTGCCCATCTCCTCGAATCCTGATTTCCTTTTGTTGTCATCAGACAGTTTCTAATGTGTATTTTTCCTTTCACTTTTGATTGGGATCCAGGTGACTGGAGAGGTAGGTAATTTGCGTGATGCACTTGTTCAGATTATTTTGAGGCTTAGGGAAGATGCTTTGAGAGATAGGAATGGCAGCCAGAATACTCATAAGGATGGTAGTCAGAACGCTCCTCCAGTTGATCCTCTTTACTCAAGTAGTCTGTCTGTTCCTCCAGTATTACCTAGCATTCCACCAGTTGCACCTCTGAGCTATGACCAGAGGGTAGAAACTGATAGGGGTTTTGGAGTACTTTCTGGAAGCAGTTTGTATGGATACGGTTCTCTGCAGGTATATTGCTTGGTACTTCAGGATTTCTGATCCAAACTGTTTGTTGTTCAGAATTTTTGGAAAATTCATAGAAGCTTTTTATTAATATTGTTATATTTCTCTGTCAAGGCTGGAGAGAATGGCTATGGCTCCCTTTCCCAGTATTCATCAAAGTCATATGGAGGGTATGCTTTTCCTATGCATTTTTTTTATAGTGGTTTAGTCCTTGTTCCTGCCCTCCCAGTGAAATAATGGTCCAAACAGCTGCTTTTCTTGGATCCCTTGTGCCCTCTATGAAACATTTTGACCATGTATTTTTGCAAGGATGCAATTTATAATTTATTTTCTTTGGTCATCATATTCACGAGTCCTTGTCAATGTTTAAAGAAGCCTTTTTTAAATTTAGATACTCTGTCATGCGTTAGAAGCCATTCTAATGTTCTAACTATTTTTTTGGTTTTCTGTTGCTCTAACTTTGGGCAGATTGCCTCCATATATTGAGATGGTGATTCCTGCAAATGCTTTAGCTAAAGTTATGGGAAAAGGTGGCACAAACATTGAAAATATAAGAAAGGTGCGTCTACATTTATCCTCATGATAGGGTTGCTTTTTTCTCATATCCTTTACATAACAAATGCATGTATACTTATTTAGACTGGAATTAGATTATTGCATATTATATCATTCCCTAAGTACATCTAGTTTCAGATATGAGTGGTCTATAATTCAGACATGATTTAGTATTTTGGCGGTGTTTTTTCCTCTTGTTTACATTGTTTCTTTAATATTTTAACTTTAGATTCAAACTATGGTTTCTTATTTTCCATATATACAGAACACCCAAATCTACTGCACCATATTCTGATAACATGGAACTGTCTCTGGTTTCAATGATCTAGTTTGTAGCTATCCACAAGGGAAAACTAAAAATTTCCTTACCTGACCTTTAGCCATAGATCTGACTTTTGCAATCGATTCTAATTAAAGGGTGCTGCTGAATATCTCCAGTCAAAAAAGAGCATGCAAAATCCATGTCTCAGTTATAGAGCAACCATGACCTTATCATAACTTATCTCATTTCACTCTTTTCTGTAGACCCAAAGATTATTAGTATGGGTTTGAAAATATGAAACATTTCAAACCATGTATAACCGCATATTGGCCAGACGGTTGAGCTGTTCATTGGTCTTAAGAATTGAGATTGATGAATTTCAGTGCCCTGGAAAATTGAATTATGCATTGCAAATTATTCCTTAGCATTACCTTTATGCATTGCAAATGCACAAATGCAAAGAGTTCCGATCGGAAGATCACTAAAACCACTCTGGAATAATTTGCATATTAGATATTCAGGTAATGGGCATACTGATCATGTCATACACTTGGGCTATAGAATATTAGATACACATTCAACCATATGTCGTACACTATTGACCTTCCTTAGCATTACCTACCAAAGCCCTGGCTTCATGCCCAGCTATTTTTCCAGTTCTTCATCTAGTTAGCCTTCTAATTAAATGTTTTTTGGTTTAGTTTAACTAGCTTTTTTGTGTTTCATGCTGTTGCAGATATCTGGTGCTCGTATAGAAATTGTTGATTCAAAATCATCCCGTTATGAGCGTATTGCTCAGATATCTGGAACCCCCGAGCAGAAGCGTGCTGCAGAGAACCTAATCCAGGCATTTATAATGTCAACTTAAGATGATGGATATGCTTTCAAACGTAAATAGGCAATATTTTGTTCTGTTGTTGCAGTGCACTTCCTTTTGGTTTTCCATAGTTTCCTTAGGTTTTTATTCCGGAAAGGAGAGGTATATCTCCTAAAATCCTTCTGGTGTCTTCTGCCTCCTCAGAGTCAATTCATGTTCCGAAGAATCTGCTGCTTTGTTGTCGAGGAAAATGTTATCTATGCCAGTGAACCTATCATATCTGATTTCCCAAGAAATCTTAGGCCCTTCTTGTTTTCCTCTTTGATGTTATTTCTTGTGCTTCTTTAACTGGTATGGATGCCATGTATCCTGGTTTTAGTGACTCTTAAACAAATGATTCACTGATCGATATATTGATGTTTAATTATCCTGTCTTGCCCATCATTTGTCAGCTGCATGGTAGGATCTATCCTTAAACTGGGTGGTGTAATCAAGTTTTGACAAGTACTGTTTTAACTTTTAACTGCTGAACTGAGTTATGTATATGATCGTTATTGAAGCTAAAAATCATGTACAAAAATGAAATCTTAGAGCCCTAGGACTTCCTTCTTCTTTCCTCATGCTTGTATAGATTGAAGTTTGATTTTGTTCTCAGGCCTTGATCTGAGTCAATGACTGCATGTTGTGTAGTGCTTGTACTTTTTGTTTCTTCTGTTGAATTGTATCATTAGTTTGTTTGCTCTCAAGTTTCTCTTGTAATGGGTTTTGATTTTAACTCTTTTTGCTCTTGATTTTCTGGACATCCATTTTCCTGCTTTATGTATGTTTCTGTCTCCCCTGTTTTTTTTCTCCTCATTGCATTCATCTTAGGTCAATCCAATTTGTGCTCCATCGTTGGCCCCTTAAATTCACTGTTTTTAAGACATTGCTCTGTCTCTTGGCCATATATATTGGATTTGGGCATTGAATAATTTTGCTTTCTCATCCATTTCTGCTACAGCCCGAAACAAAAAATTTTGTAGGAAAAAGTGTATATTCTTATTCTCTACTCCACAAAAGTTACCAACTTCTGACCCACTAAGAGACTGGTGGTCCAGATGTCTAGAATTGAGTAATATTCTTATGTGACTTCGTGCCACCTTTATATCTGCATGCTCCAAGGAAGGGTTAGCTCACTTAGCTCTAGGTTTCAGTGTCCAGGTGATGCATACAGCAGGTACAGGTGTGCTCTTGTCAACTGCAAGATTTCGGTTTTACCGGCAGAGACCATGTAAATTATGTACATATGTGCTGATGAGTTTTTACAAGTGTTCGGATTGTGTGTGGCTTGCTGTTTTTGTTTTCCAGCCACCTAAAGTAGTTATGCATTTGGCAATGCGAAAGTATTGATATTAAAATTATTTTATAGTTATGTTTCTTGGGTCGTTTTCTGAGAAGAAAATAGTCTGGAGTGTTGATTATTTCTCCATGCATGCTTGATCATTATATGGATTATGGCCTATAAATGTAGCTGAAGGTTCTAAAAATGGTCTGCAGCAAATCACATCTATATGAATGTCGCTTGCTTGGATGATAGTCCATTTAGGTTGATCAAGTACCTGCAAAGATAATAAATTCATGGAGAATCCTGCGCTTTGATCTATGGTGCTGGTGGCTGCAGCTCCTTGGATTGTGGGTGAAGGAACTGTGTGAACCATCCTGTGCACCGCGGGTGGAAGGAATTCCAGAAGCAACACCTGGGATGTGTGATTATTTATGAGCAAGGTGGATGGGAAAAACAAATGTGTGGATTGATGCATGAGAAGCGGGAACTAATGAAAGTGTGCCCTATGTGTCCAAAGTTTACATTTATGAGGATATTTAACTCTGTGGAAAGGGCATAAATGAGGTTGTGAGTTTGAGGAATGTTTATTTATTAATTAATTATATTTTTCTGAAAGTCAAAAATACTATTGAAAAACCAAAAAATCATGACCATTCATGCTTCTATCCTGGGGATGTGCATGGGCTAATATTATGGTGTTGATCTCATCTCATGCGGCATCGTTCATTGACGTTATTTTTGGTGGCATAGGCCTGGCTCAGTAAGTTATTTGGTTATTCATAAGATAGAACAGTCGATGTATGAGCAAGATCAAGAATTCCATGCATGTAGCTAACTTGGCTTAAAAAAGGCCTTCTATGTTCCATTAAAAAAAAAAAAAAAAAGGCCTGATTCTATTTGGAAGGAAAAGGAGAATTGGGAAATAGAAAAATGGAGACGCGGGGAATCGAACCCCGTGCCTCTCGCATGCGAAGCGAGCGCTCTACCATATGAGCTACGTCCCCTTGCGGTGTTTTATCTTACCTGAAAGTTATTTGTTGAGTCTTAACAAAATTCTTTACAATATGTTACCAAGAGTATAATCATTTCAGCTGAGGCTGTATTTGTTGCTGCCATTGCTTAAATGGGTAAACCGTAAAATGCGTAGAGGATTGCGTGGATGATCACTCATATGAGGTAGGTATGTTCCTAGCCAAGTAAACAGGAATTCCTCTTGCCAATTCTTATAGACTGACAATGTCATTTGGAGAGGAGAGGATGATGATGATGATAATGTAACATCTATGCTTGTTAATGTTGGCATGAGGATATGCAACAAATTTTACCTTTTCTTTTTTTGGGGAGTTGACACGCAACAATGTTTAAGCTGAGCCAATTAGAAATTATAACATCTTTACTTTTTGAGTAAAAGAAATGAATGTCAACTTCAAGACAAGCATTGGGTGATGGAAGCAGAGGCCATGGAGGAGGCCGGTCGGCGAGCGGCGGTCGATCTCTGAGAAGAGGTACAGGTAGGTTGGTGGATATTGATGATGATGGAGTCGATGTACGTTTCCTCATCACTGATCATGGACCATTTTGGACTTAGGGATTTAAGGTTTGGCCTAAGTTTGTGCTTTTGGGCTTCTTCGTATGACGTGGACTGTGGTTGTTTGGGCTGTCAGACCTCCCTCGTCCCAAACTTGTATTTTTGCTTCTTTTGTTTTCCTTTTCTCTTTTCCAGTGTTGTTTTCTCCTCCTTTTGTACTTATATTTCATTTATAACAAAATGCGTAGGTGGACTTTCCCACCATTTTGCATTTTTAAAAAAAAAAAAAAAAAAAAAGAAAAAGAAAAATGAAAAACTAAAGACAAGCATCTTTATCAAGTAAAGCAGCAGCATGGAGCTGTTAACTAGGTTGTACGGTTGTGCCCAAGAAAAATCTCTCTCTCAGAGAAATTTGACTTAATATGAGTTGTAGAAAGTTATTTATACCATTCTGCATCAGAAAAGAATAACCGAATTTTTCTTTTTTATTTAAGCAAGTAAGGGAATGGTAATTTAGTGGCTAACTAAAGCACCAATTAAATTAAATATCTACCAAAATATAAAAAAGAACCAATTAAACTAAAACATGGCTAAAATTTTACATTGACTACCATTACCAATACCATCTTTAAGAAACTTGCTTCTATTTCATGTTGACTCTTTTGATGGGTCAATCTTAATTTACAAATATCCATTACACATTCTTGATAGCGGACAATCTGTATAATCTGGGTACGTGGAAGGTTGTAGTTCGCACAACTCCTCAAATCTAGTAGCGCACGAGAGCTTCTGATGAACCAGCCATACAAATATAACCTAGTTTTCGGTACAATTTCCATCAACTTAAAACTAGATTATCCTAATTTTGTACAATATTGTTAAATAACCGTAGCCATGACTTGAGATTTCATCATACATGCTTATTAATATACCTCCTCTCATGATTTAAAAATCATGACTCGACACTAAGATATTATCTACTTTAACTTATGACCTATAGTCTGAAGGCACAATATAACCCTCCTAATCGAAAAGAAATGTATGTACTCCACAAACTGTGTACTTTCACAGAATGGTGTTTAAACGAAAGAAACCTCATAGTCCATTAAGGATGATGTCCTTCTTCTAGTGAATTGGCACGTGAAGTATTGTCCGTTTTGACATACGACCCATGACCCGAGAACTGTATGGACTGTTTTAGGTCTCATGATTTTGCCCATTAAAAGATACCTCATATGAAAAAGATGGTCACATCCTATATAGAACCGTCAAAACAACCAACCCGACCTTTCATGGGCTGGACCGATTAAATCGGACCAAAAAAACCCTTTTGATAAATAAACCATCAAATAGACAGCCCAATCCTAATCTCATAAATGAAGGACTAAACGACAACTCTTATAACTCATCAAAAAAAAATTAAAAAAATTTAAAAACTCTTAAATATAATAGTTATCAAATAAATAAATAAACTAACCCCTACATCAAATTTTAAAACACCAAAAATAAATATAAAATAACTTCAAAAAATTTATAATAATATCATGATCTTCATTCTCTACAAAAAAAAAAAAAAAATAAAAACACTACAAACTAATTAAACTCTACAAAATCAAAAAAATTAACAAATAATAAATATTATTCAAATAACATTGAATCCAACTATTAAAATTCAATTCCTATTCTCAATTAAAATATTTTAAATAATTTTTAATTAAAATACTAAAAAAATAGACAACTTAATATAAAATCAATCACGTGACTAACTTTAATATTAAACCTTTTTTAAATATTTAACAATTTATATAATTATATATTATTTTAAAATAAATGAATCGGCTCATGATCTAGACGTGCTAATCCTTCGCTCACGGGTCGAGCCATAAATAAGTCGAGCTAAAAAAATTTTTGTTAAATAGACTGCCCAAATACTAGCTTAATCCTACTATTTTAAGGGCTTAAATGGACCGACCTGTGGCCCCAATCCATTTTGACGGTTCTATTCTTATATAAATCAGAATCTTCTTTAACTCTAATCAATATAGGACTAATGATGCTTTTCTTCTACATCACAATAATTTTTTTTATTTATTTTATATATTTTTTATAGTTATTGTCTATGATTTTTGAAAAAAAAAAAAAAACTTCTTGTATGCATTTTTTTTTTTTTTTTTTAAGCAAGAAAAGCAATTCCATTACACCATATTTTTTTCCACCATATAGCATAGCAATATTCAATTTACATCCATTGTACGAAGCCAACAGCCATATTCAATTTACATGGCAAAACACCAAACAGGCATTAGAGGGGCAAAAGAGAACACTCCTGCTTCACAAAACTTTCTTATACCTACCAAGGTTTCTCTCCGTCTCTCCACTCATCACTCCTAGTCTATTCTTGTCCCACATTCTCTGATAATTTTATCGCTACTACTATTACCACACATGTATAGAGACTTGTAAACACCAGCTTCCACCACACTGAAGTGGACTGTGATCCTTTTTTCTTCTGTTTAACTCAGCATCATCTATCCAGAGAACTTATCACCACCCTGCAACCAAGTTAAGCAAATCACATGAAAATTAACAAAGTTGGAAACAAAGACTCTTCTGCTTTTTCTTTTTTCTTTTCTTGGTGAGAAACAAAAAGAATCTTCTGTTTTAAGTTGACCAAAAGTTCATCATCTCCATCCATCTTGGATGGATAGACTTTGATAATTATTATATGCAGTCTTTTATCTTTCAACAAGCAATAACTTACGCATAAAACCCTAGGAACCAGGCAAGGAACGGGCAAAAACAAAGAACATATAACGCATAGTAATAAATGTCGTTCATGAGCTTTTTATTTGTTATTTTTCCTTTTTTTTTTTTTTTTTGGGTATAGTACTTGTACCTTGAGCTTTTGTTGACAGAAAACATACTCGAGATTTAAAAGATTTTTGCCTGCCTTTTATTTTTCTACAAGAAAACCAAAATTATATAAATGCTTTATGTTCATCATGCAAAGATATTTGATAGACGTTGTATAGTATATCGATATGTTCGCATATATGCTTCATCTTAACATACAATGATAACTCAGTAAAAATTCTAAACGAAATACTTGTTCCCATGAAAAACATTTTGGTTCAGTAAATTCCAAAATAATCTAAATCTCGCACGGACTATTGATTGAAAAAAAAAAGGGGTTCTTATGAATCAATATGATTTTTCGTAGCAAATTATATAGGTAAAAAAAAATCTCATAAAAAATTTCTAATTCGTCACTATAAGAAAAGCACAAGTCATACGATCATATACTATTATATTTATAACGTAAGGTCGAGGAGTTTATTTATAACTGCTGGTGCTCTTCTTGGTTTTATTTGAAAGAAATAAAAGAAAAGAAAAGAAAAAAGAAAGAATATAAGAACTGACCAGTCGTAAACGGTCGGGTTCCGGGGTTCGGCGGTCTCCATACCCTCCGCCATTGGCGCCGGCTTCCTCCTAGGCCTCCTCCATTCTCCTCTCAGCCCCGTAGCTACAAAAAAAAAAAATAACCCCGCCCGCAAAAAAAAAAAAAAAAAAAAAGCATTTCTTAACCTTCTAGAACGTTCTAGAAGCTTCTGGAAGGAGATGCAGGAATGAACTTACGTGTGATTGGGGAGTCGGGGACGCTGGCCGGCGACGATGGGGCCGAGGAGGCGGAGTCGAGGGTGCTGCAGGGGGAGGTGGCGGTGCGGAGGATGGTGATGCTCCGGGTGACATGGAAGCTGCCAGGCGCGGTGGCGGCTGAGGCGGAGGCGGAGGAGGAAGGGGAAAAGGAGGAGTACTTGCGGAGCTTGCCGAGGCCGGAGTCCGGCCGGGGGCCGGCCACCGTCTCGTCCCATAGGTGGTCGAGAAGGCTCATTCTCCCCTCTTCTTGTTCCAAACTCTCCAAGTATTCTAATCTCTACCAGGTTGTGGGAGTTTAGAGAGGGAGAGATAGAGGATGCTCGGCGACATCGCAGGGGATTCTTATAGATAAGGTCATTATTTCCACCAAGGGAAAAGGTCGTTTCTATCCCTTGGCTGGCTTGAATTGGCTCGGCTCTGGCTTGGTGCTACTTGGGCCTCTTGGCCTATCCCTGTTGTTCCCAATGCCATATTCTCAAGTTTGGTACTCAGGAATAATTCCATTGAATGTCATGATTTCAAACTCGATCCGAAAAATTAAGAACAATTGAGAATTTTGTAATGACCTAGAGAATAATGTAATTATGGTTGGTTTGTATCATCCTTTGGTTTAGTTTGAGCTTTGGATGTAAGAGTGTAGTTGCATACAACTCTGTACTTGTATAGGTTTTATTTAATCGTTAATGAAGTAAAAGATGAAAGTCCCATCAAGTCTGGTTGGTTACGATGCACAGAGAAGATATTGATATAAATTAATATATACATAATAATTGCATATAACCCACCTTGCCGATTCTCCTTTTTATTATATTATTTAATCATTAAAGTAAATTGGTGATTAGTACTTGAGAAAAAATGTAGGAGGAAAAAGTATCGGCAAGAAATGATTATTATGTGCATCTTTTTATATGATATGATTAAATTTGCTCAAAAAGAATTGGAACCATTATTTTACTTTAGGATGTATCAATTATCGAACAATCTTCTATGTACAAAAGTATTAGAAAAATAAAATAACACAATTACTTAAGATATAATCCACTCGAATATGATAAAAGAAAATAATTATCTTCGCATAATCCATTTGTATTATAGATGATAGTAACTCATAGATGTATGCATGTATAGAGTAGTGTATATATCATGTGAAGAGTAAATTTTATATTGATTAAAATGGCGAATTAGCATTTACTCTTTATTAATATGTTGCTTTCACTAATTGTCTCACTTAAATAATAACTCTATTTAATAGATCAAAGTTAGTTTTATCAAATACAATATTTTATTTATGCCACTACTAATTATTTATGTTACATATTAGAAAAGTTGGAAGCTCGCAATACATAACCTCAAATAATCACTAAAGTCCGAAGTATCAAAAGGTTATCATCAAAGATAATGATGCTTTTTACGATTGCTTATGGACTCACGTGATTGATATCTCTATCTTTCTACATCACATGAAATAAAAAGTCAAAATCAATGACTTGAATTGTATTCCATCTTTTCTTTACTTGTGCTACAACCAATCATCCATATTACTTACCACAAAAGTTGGAAGCTCACGATGCATGCCCTCAAATATCCACTGAAGTGTAATCCATTTACTTGAGGAGAATAGGAATGTTATCATCAAAGATAAGGATACCTTGCAATTGCTTACAGGCTCAGATAACCGATCTCTCTAATCTCTCCATATCACATGATTGAAAAGTCAACCACGTTGTACTGGGCTGGGCTTTTCTAAAGCCCAATTGAAGTCTGGGGGGGTAAGCTGAGCCGGCTCGAGCCGCGTCAGCTTTGACGGAGCCCAAGCTTAAAGGAGGAAAGACAGCAGGATGATCCGGGAGCCGTTGACGGAGCAACCCATGGGGTGGGCCCCACGCTTACATTTCCACGTAATGGATAAGATCGGTATCTAAGCCATGTGACTCGGCGTCGATAAGGCAAGTGGTTTAAGATTTAGATACTGTGCATATTATTACCCAAATATAAGGTACCTTGTAAAAAATACTATTTAGTCTTTGGATTGACTATTCCGGTTAGTAATATCTATCAAAATAATAGAAATAAAAAAAATATATTTTTTTATTTTTTATTTTTTTTTTTGTATCAAGCAACTCGAAGAGATCCAAAAAAAATAATTGATTGAATGAGATCCATCAACTTAAATATTGATCGATTCGTCTATAAATCAATAAATATAAAGATGGATAAAAAGATATAAAAAAATAATATATTTATATTAATTTATGATCGATTAATTTAATGATAAATTTAATCTAATTAAAAATTTCAGTGCCATACAAAGGATATCAAATTAGAGTTTACTATTTTAGTAAATAAAAATTAATTAAAATAGTAAAAAGATGAAAAGCTCTGTTTTTGGCGACTAAAGGTTCTATTGAGAGAAGAAGCTGATAATTGAATACAACCGCCAAGAACAGTCTATGGGTTTCTCGGTCATTTGTCCAATTATACGTGACCTATTGGAGCTAGGTTACCTTTGTAGCTCACTTGGAAGTTTGGACCATCTCTGTGGGTGATGTGACTGTGAGAATCTTATGCTGCGCATTTGAAATATGAGCTAAGATTACCATCAATCTAAATAACCGGCCTAGCTAGGGTCCTTTAGGTTCTCAATGGCAGTCAGAATCACTAGGGCCTATCACTTGTACGCTAGCAAGAGGACTTCCAATGGGCAATACACGTCACTGTCTCTTCAGTCATTAGTCTATCTCTGCACCACTTGTCCAAGAGAGTATTAGTTTTCTATTGCGGGCATTATTGGTGGTAAGATATAAGAAAGATATAGTATGGTTGGAGTCATTTTAAGGTCAGTGGTGGTGCCCGTTTTTTGGGACAGTGCCAGTTGTGGTTGAGGCGGTGTTGGGTAGGTGGGATGGCGACAGGGGCAATGTAACCCACCACAACGTGAGTTATGGTAAAATCTTGCAAGGGGATGGGAAAGATCGGAGAGAATACCAAACAACTTACAGGTAAATTGCTGTTTGCCAAGTACCCCAAATGCAAGTGTGGTGCAACAACTGCCGTTTAGCGCTACTTTGTATGATACATAGAAAGTGTCGTAGAAGGATGGTATCATTGATTCCACGTTGATTATAAATCAAGAGAAAATTTGGTTTGGAACGAAGTTCAATACAATAGACCTTAGCGGAGTGGAGCAGCTACGGGATGAAGTTCTTTTATCTTAGCTGGATCTTGCTGATGCCAGCTAAAGGGTAGAAAAGCGGTAAATGTGTGACGTTTGGAGTTGTCATTCCGAGATATTCTCTCTCCTATGTGGTATTTTTTTATAAGATAAAATTATGAGATTCCATGCTCTAATGATCAGAGATCGAAACAGATAATATCTTATACATGTAGGAGCGGAGACTGATCTATTCAAGCCAGAAGCTCTTAATCACAACATTGGCACCCACCATAAGCTGGGGCAAATCCAAAAAAAATCCAAACCATCGTGGAGATATCATCTTTGAGGACTCGAAGGGAAGTGCACTGCAAGATGCACCTTGCCTTGGCTCCGCTCTTGATCAAGCCTTCTATTAAAGAGATGTTGTATCTGTACATCACTCTTCCCTATAGCTATAAGTTTGGTCCTCGTCCAAAAGGAAAACAGTGTCCAAAAGCCCTCTATTATACCAACAGAGTGTTGCGTAATGTAGAGGTCAGGTATCCCAAGGTGAAAAAGACTGCTTATGCCTTGGTGATCTCAGCATGGATATTTCGATCCTACTTTCAGGTGCATTCCATCACCATGTTGATCGATCAAGCCCTGAGGTAAGTTTTGTAGTGCTCAAGAATGGCATGCCCCCTGTCCACACTCTCTTTGACTGAGAGGAGGGTCTTATATTATGGAAAGACGACATCATTAGTCTTACATCGATTGTGAGTTAAGGAGGAGTCTGATTTATAAAATGAAACTTTTTCTCTCTCAAAAAGTATCTTTTAAAGGACAAAATTGTGAGCTCCTATGCCATTGGCTGAAATGGACAATACCTCATGCGCACTAGAGTAAAGACCGACCCATTCGAGCTATAAGCCCTTGATCATAATATTGATGCCTATTATGGGAACCAGACTATTCCTTTTACCCACACCCTCTCTTAATTGAGGGACCATGTTGTGGAGGGACTATATCGTTAGTCTCACGTCGGTCGTGAGTCAAGGAAGAGTTTAACTTATATGAAATGAGATATTCTCTTTCGCGTGTGATGCCTTTTAAAGAATAAAATCATGAGATCCTGTGTCATAGCGGATAAAGAATGAAGTAGATAATACCTTACACATATGGGAGCGGTGACCGATTCATCCAAACTATGAGCCCTTGACTGCAACAGGAAGATTTCAATACTTCTTCTCATTTTCTTAATCACAAATGTGAATGAACCATAGAAAACACTTTACAAAATATTAATATGAAAATATACTATGTATTACAGCAAGAGCTATGGTACCATTAGAATTAGCAAAATATGACTAGATCTGTTAATGCATCCATGTTCAACCCATAATAAGTAGATTTGGATTTGCATTAATAGATTCAAATCATAAACAAATTGATCTGTTTAAAATATTTAATAATCAAGTTGGGTTCAAATTCTAATCTCTTAACTTTATTTAATGATTGCATTGGATTGACTTTGGTAGGTTAAGCAGATCACTTGTTTATTAAATAGATTAACGGGTAATATAAATTATACAAGTGGTTAATAAGTTAAGTAAATCATCTGTTTATTAAGTAAGTTCAGCATGTCGACTATGTGTTTGTTAAATACGATAGGTTTAGATTTCAAAATTTGATATATTTGATAAATAAATTAGATTTAGATTTGAACTATTCTGATCTAACTTGCACGTGATCTAATTGTCATCCCCATATATATACATGCTCGATGCTAGATCACAAATTAACCGGTTGGATTGAACTGCACCAACATGTTATTTACTATTATTTTATAACTGGTATATGTATGATATAGTTACATAATTAGTTTGTATATTTATGATATGTGTTTGAGTTATCTTGATATAAATTCGATCAGAAAAACTTGATGGATTGATAAAATTAATATTAAATCTGATACCATATCGAAGATGAAAGGAATTTGATTTAGTTTGGGATTAATTTTGTAATCAGACTTAAATATGAATTAGAATTGGATTGTGCCCATCCTCTTCCAATTCGACCCACTTGCACTCCAAGCTGTGACATGGTAAACCTGACAATAATTAAGTTTGAACTTTTTTGACTTTAACATTTAGGAAGATCTATTCCGGATGGTCTTCTCATCATTATGTTTACCACAATAAAGAACCTACGCTAATGAGTACGAAGTCTTGTCAAATGTGTCAAAAAAACATAAATTCGATACCCGCTGGAAATAAATGGATCTTTAAATCCATGACTTGCTTCTCGGCACATTTTCGGATCCAACATAAAACACGCTCAACCTAAGGTGAGCTTAATTAGTCATTTGTCTCCAAAATTTTTATTTTGGTAATAACATTTATTTTTAAAAATTTGATCGATTGCCAACTAGTCTCTATCATTTTTTTTTTTATACAAATAGACAATCACATCATTCTAATATGAAAGCAATTCAAATGATCAAGATACAAAATATTTCATAAAATTGCTAGACAAATATTTCTTGACCTCCTAACACAATCCTCTGAATGCTCTATTACAAAGACAGCAACCCAATTTGCTATACTATTCATCTTTCGATAGACGTGTCAGATAGACAATATAATGGATTGATGAAGAAAAATTTAAATATCATGGATTAACGGATGAGCCTCTGCTATTGAGTATTCACCACTTCTAAGAGAAGCCTAAGATTAAATTTTTGTTCAAGTTCCCATGATACTTTTTTAGAAAAAAAAGTCCATTTAATTGGGCTCATCTCGAAAGCCAAAATATGAACCAGATCAAATACGACAACAAGTTGCCAAATAGAGTTTAGGAATAGGCACGGAGCTTCCAAAAAGTTAATTTGGATTGACAAAACTTTCATCCTAGATCGGCGTCATTATGATTATTATGATTCTAATAATATGGAGGACACCAATAGTTCCATATCGGTTGTGAGTCAAAAAAGACTCGCGCTTACAAAGAGAAAAAAATCTTTTTCACATGAGGTATTTTTTAAAGAACAAAACTGTGAGGCCTATGGGTCAGAGTGGATAATATCTCATATGACGGATTGAGCCCTTATCCGCAACAATGACGCGTCTGATAGGAGTTGAGGTCCGTTTCAATTTTCTAGAGCTGAGATTCATCTTGGCTGACTTTGATCATCACCAAGACGTCGTCCACCTGACTTATTTTGAAAATTGACCAGCTTATATCTGACTACTAGTAAACATTCATTAAGAGTTTGTTTGATTGAGGTATATTAGATTGAGAGATAATTTGATACTTTTTATGAATGATTTATCAGAAAAAATGATTGTGGGAAAATAGATTTTACCATATTTGATTAGTATTTTTTTTTCATAAAATAGTATTAAAAAATATCATTATATTTGATTAGAGATAATCTTATGTAGGAATACTGACAAATTTTTAATAATATTTTTAAATAAATAATTTAAATAATAATATTTTCTCTTAATCCATTTGCCAGGCATTCATAACTCATTTATATGATGGCTATCTATATAGACTATTATGAATATTAGAATATATTTATATGAGTTAATAAATAATTTTAAATTAATTATGTATTATAAAATATATTTTTGATTATAAATAAATTTTAGTATATCTTTAGTAGACAATATTATTAATAAAATATTAATATATTAATTATCTTATTATTTATGAATAATATTATTAATATTTTTCATATATTAGTAAAATAAATAAATTTATTATATTAATTATAGTAAATAAATAATATAAATAAATAATTATAATATACAAATTAATAATAAATGAATTTATTGAATTAATTATAATGAATAATTATAATGAAATATATTATATAAGTAATATAATAAATATATATCATATTGATATTATATTCATATATTTATTATACCATCTGATAAACTATTTGTTTCCCATTGTACGGTTAAGATGCGCCTGATGAGAAAATAAACACCCGCCCGCGAAATATAGCCATTGGCCCGGGGTTATCGGATGGATTTCCTCGGCGGGAATTTTGGCCGGACGCCTTTCGAGGTGACACGTGTCCATCTTCACCCGGTTTCCCACTTTCCAATCTTCCCTCGTGCTCAATTCCTCGAGTGGAGGGCGGCGCAAACGGGGGAGGACGGGAACATGGCTGAGAATCTCACGAAATTGGAGGGGCAAATCAGTAAATTGGAATGTAACGTTTAAATCCGCTCTTCGCCCGTCCCACTCATCCCTTCTCCTCCTCCTCTGCCTCCTTGCCTAATGGCAGCCTCTCCTCTCTCCTTTAGATAACAAAGTCATATCCTTGTTTCTAATTCTCTTTTATTTTTGGATGTCTTTTTCATTTGTATATCTGTTTGTTTGTATGACATGTTAGTTTGCTGGATCTGGATTTATATCTTTTCTTCCTGGTGATGGTATAGAACTCACAGAAGTTCTGGTTACTTTCTTTCCATTATATTTATTTTGGAAAGTTGTCTTTAGATTATAATAATATCTTTTTGTTGTCAATTGCAAACAAAGTATTCCTTAGTGTATATGGTATAATGGCTTTGATCTATATGACAAGCCTTTTTTTTTAATAAAAAAAAATGACAGTAACAAGCCTTATTTTCCTTTGATTTTTAATTTTTTTTATGATACAATCCTGATGTTACTGTGAAGTAAAATGACCGCATGCGAGGAGTGTATAAATTCGTGGAGATCCTAAGATAAACAGAAAAAGCCAAATTTAGCATCGAATTTGGTCGATGGAAACTGTTTTTTAAGTTAAATTTTGGATTCTTGTATTCCTGCTGACTATATATCTTATTTGTTGAATCGTTGGAATATTTCATCCGATAGGCAGTCTTATCCTTCTTTATGTAAACTTGTATTGCTTCCAAGTTGTGGAGACTTGATTTTAAGGAAAAGGACTTTCCATCCGATTAATTATGTAACCAGAGATTAAATTGTGGAAGGAGAAAAAAAAAAAAATATCTCAAATCACTACTATTCGTTGCTTTTTTAAAGAATGGCTGAGTCTCCAGCCCCATCTCTACGACCTTCTGAAACCAATATTATAGATAGGTTTGCATTAATACAAGTGTTAATAATTCCCCTCCCCTCTTTACATTTTATTCAACTCCTATAGGTAGGCAACAGCCGATTTATCTTCCATAAGGATATCAGTCATGCCAAGAACAATGCTTCTATCATTGTCAGAATCCAAAGGTGCTCTTGCTTATGAACATATTGTCACTTGGTTTACATAATGCTTAGTGTTTGATGGAAAAATATCAACACATCTTCAAAAGTTTTGATTTACTTGCATTTTCTATGTTTATGTAATAGAATTAGCTCAAATTATTCTTCTCCACCTTTAGGTGTTACAACATCACACATTTATATAGTAATCCACTGTCTCGAACCATCCAATCAATTAGTCAACAGGCCATCAATCACATCTCAACAAACATCATCCTGAAAAATCTTTGAGATTCTTTATTTATGTGACTTTAGATCCACTCAGGTGATTAGTTCTGGCTACTAAATGGAATATTATATTGTCTTAATAAGGTTTATCATTGGCTGGTCTCATTTGATGAGCAATTATAATTCTACATCAATAGGTTAATATATGATAATGGTCCTACAAAACCTTGCTACGTACCTCATATGATGCATCACGGATTGTTAAACATATTAGTGGACTCTCATTAAAATTCATAATCTCATGTTATTCTTCTGAAATTCTATAAATTCTATTTTGCACGTATCATGTCCTGCCATTCTAGGACAATCATATTATTGTCAGATGTTCCTGGTAATAGATTATCTCTTTACATTTTAATTGTTTTAGAGATTCCATGCTCTTAATTATTGAAAACCAAAAAAATCGCATTAATATAATTTTCTTTCATTGGCTATTTGGCTGCAATAGAGTTCTCAGCTTGTTATTTTGGTGATCGAACTGCTCTGTTTACATTCTATTAGCAAATGTTGGTTGTTGAGTGTATCTGCAATCCAATCTTGTCCCCAAAGAATCTCTGCAGTGCATCATGAGACATCATACCTGGAGTATCTGTAAAAGTTTATAGGAGGCTTACCATGACTGAATTCTTCATCTTGAAGGTCCAAAAAGTATACGAGCTTGATGGCCTGCCCCACTTTCTTTCTCTACTGGAATAAAACTTCAACATGTTCTAAACTTTGAGAATATTTTCACTGCATCATAATGTGAAAGAATTTGATTACAGTTACATATTTATTTATTTTTTCTTAAACCAATGCTGCATGCAGTCGAGACCATGAGTGCGTGGAGATCATTGAGATCTGATGATCCTGCTTCACCAGAATTTTAACTCCAAATCTCGGGGTGCATTCCGGTCTATGTAGGACCGGAGCATCGGTGGTTTGTCACGCTATGTGAGGCTCCCGGCATTCAAGCTACTGCTAGAGAAGGCTGAAGAGGAGTTTGGATTTGAGCATGGTGGTGCAATCACAATTCCTTGTGAGATTGAGACGTTCGAGTATATATCCTTCAATGCATGGAAGGACACAAGAAGGGCCTCATCAATGGTGTTAAGTCCATCGTTTCTCTATTATACGTTCATGCTCTATGAAGATTTAAATTTGTTTTGTTGTTTTTTATTTGTTTCATGTTCCACGAGAAGTTCAAGTTTTTGGTTTTTCTTGGCGCTCTAAGGAACAAATTTGGTTATTTCCCTCTTTCCTGATGGTTCATAGGCATGACAGCAAATGCATATATCATCAATGACTGAAAAATTCTCTTCTCTCTTTTGGGAGTTATTCTTTTCTCATCTCTGTTTACATTTACCAGATACATTTTTGAATTTGGTTCACTATGCTTTACATATTGTTTTTGAGTTCATATGAGTTTTGTCGAATACTCAACGTTGTTAAGAAAAAAAATCCTTTCAGACTTTTACAGAACCACAAACCTTTTCCATTGGACAAGTTAGTTGTAATTAAATTAACTCTTGCATGCATCTTTGCTTGTTTAATAGCTCTAAGAAGAGAGTTAATGGCTCAGAAAAGTATATCAGGCATAGGACTCACATATTAATTGTTCACTAGTTTTGTACCAAGGGGTTATAAATCTCGGAACATTTTAACCAACAACAAGGTTCCTTATGGATCTCAGAATTTCCTATAGGCTTGCCCAATGCTTCTCCTCGTTTTTCTGCTTTTGTTCTTTTGCAGAAAGAAATCCCATAGGGCTCGAACAATGATCACACATGAACTTGTTTGTTTTCATCTGCAACATTTAAAGTTCTGATAAGATTACGAATTGCCAATTGGTTGCTTGGTAATCAAAGTATCAGGATCCTTTTTGGGTAGTATTGGTGAAGTTTGTGTGGAATCTGATGTACTCGGGGTCTTGGGCTTAAGGAGATTGAGTAAGTCTTTATAAACTCTTTCCCGCCTCCATTTTTCAGGCTGCAGAGGATCTAATGGGGTTCATCTGACCCACATTACCTATTTTCCTCTATCATGTAACCTCGAGTTTATTCCTCAAAAAATGATATTTTTAATATGTGAAGCTTGATGGAGACATGTCATTCCGATCATCTTTTGTCAGACAAATCATTGCTTATGTGACATTGATTTCTTCTATTACTTGTTCTTCAGTTTTAAGGATTCTGTATCATCTCTGGATTCTGTTATTAGGAGATAATTAGTTCATTGGTAATGAAATTTGATGGGTAAGTACAACTATCTTAAACAAAGACTTCACAAGCAAAAGCCACGTAAGCATCTTCTCAAACCGAGAGCTGAAGAGTAGTCGATGAACAATGATAGGCTTCTGATAGTAGTTAGGGGTGAGTGGGTGGTGATGTTAATTGGATGGCTTTGAGGACCTACTCTAAAACAGAAAGCTACTGCCGCACCTACAAGTTTCAAATTGATGCTCTTTTAATGATACCTTTTAAGAGATGGTAGTCCAACACACTGTAGAACGTATGCATTGCAGTAATCTTGGTGCCTGAAGTGTTGCTGAAGTAATGGATAGGATCGAAGGATTAGGATGGATAATCCTTGGTACGTAAAAGGATTCCTTCAAATGACTATGTAGAACGAACCCTGGAAGAGAAATCAATGAACTCTGGTAAGCTACAGAGAAGAAAATCTCAGCAAAGATCCAACCAACTTTGAATGATTGTGTCCTGCTCTCAAGATTTCTGAGGAGAAATGGTAGTTACTCTAGATATATAACACAAAATAAACAGTGTAACTAAGGCCACTTTGGAAGGCCTAAAAGTTCATTAAAATTGCAAATATCTCCAACTTATTTAAGGAATGAATCTTTAAGTGTTTTGATCTGTTTTCTTAATTGATAAATCCCTCCTCGAAGTATTAAATCAGATACTGATACAGAAGTTTTCAAATTTTATGGTTTGCTCCTCATGGCATGGTTGCTCTGGATTTTTCAAGAAAGGCAATTCTCTTATTCAAACATCTACAATCACAATTTTGAGAACTTCTGGAGCAAAGAAAAACAAACAATTCAGATATTGATGGTTAAAATATCGATATCAAAACTGACTTATTTATTTATTATTTTCATATACATGCCATTTGACCTAGATAATTCAATTGTGTTGTATGTTTCTGATTACTAAAGCAAATATAAATGATACTTTTCTATATGGCTTTTGAGAAACAAGTTATACTTAGCTGCACAAATTACTTAGTCATTAAATAATTAAAGAAAATTAGTATAGTAACATCTAATACTTTTCTTTCTTCATATAAAGTAGCTAATTGTATCAGCATGTGTTTTCTTCAATGTTTATTCCCCTAGCTCATCCACCGAAGATCCAGCTGAAGTTTCTGGTTGAGCATGACCTTATAAGCTCCTATCCTGCACTTGCTACTCCCTTCACATTTTTACCAAAATTTATGCTTCAATGAGAAACAACTTTTGATGGAAGCTTTAATCATTTATATAAATTATTTTTTATATATCCCCTTCAGGCTTAAGCTAGAAGATTCAGGGCTCATATGGGAGCAAGAGGGAGTAAGTTTAATAGAACCTTTAGCATTCAAGGGGGTAGGCATCAAGAAAGCAGGCCTTTATAGACTTTGGAAAGCCAAGTAGCTTATCGACTCCATATTTATGGTTTGCTGAATTGTTTCATATAGTGTATTTCAAGTGTTTCAAGGTACCAATCATTTTATAGACGAAATTATGGATGGCACCAGGTTCAGTTTTCACGCCTTGGTGCTTTTGGGCTCAAGCAAGTGTATCTTGCAGGCCCTATTTTGGATTCTGGGGAGATCATTGGGCTATGCTATTTAGGGTCCATAAAGAAATAGGGCATTGCTTTTCTGACCTTGGGTTAAATGTCAAATGTTAGGCACCTTTGTGTTCAAGCCAATCCATAGGTATGATTCTTTATATATATAAATATACATACATACATATACATATGCATGTATGCATGATCTTTCAGGTAAAGAAGAGGTGGCAAAAAGTGTGAGTCTCAATATTAGCTGTAGTGACCAGTTGGCATGCAAGCTAGCTAGGAATCATTCCATAAATACTTGTTGTCTGTTTCAAGATTAGGCAAGGCAAATACCAAACTCCCATAATTCAAAGTTGTCCTAACATGGCCTCTCCTTATGGGTCTCATTCTTCCATGCAGGCTTGTGGCTCAAAGCTCCTGAATTGTCCCCTGGCCAAATGAAACTATGTTTATAGTTAACCTAGTGCATCGTTAATTAGTCATAAATCTTGTGGTAAGATTTTATAATCATAATGCAACATCGATCTTGTGTTAGTTAATACCTAATCCAACCCTAGAAAGCTAAAGGTCTTTTTTCTCTCTCTTTCTTTTATTAAGTAAAAGGCTAGTCATTGAATGCAATCTATGAGCTAATCAGTGACTTAGCTAAAACCCATCCGTGTCGATGGGATCATATGTCAGCTATATAAGTCTTTTTAGGATTTTAAATCTATTGTGTTCCAGCAGTATTATTCCACCATTCATTCAAGTGGATCCAGGAACACAATCTTATTGCCGATAAATAATGCTAAACTTTTTCAGAGAACTTATGAATGGATGTTTAATTTTTTGACTGGCCTATTCATTAACATGTTGACATACTCTATTTATGGGGATAAAGACAGACAAGCATAACTTTTTTTTTTGGGTTGTCACTAAGTCTCTCTCTCTCTTTCTCTCTGACACACACATATCCTTTGGGACTACAAAGATCAGATCAGGAGATTTGATGCACCCCACGAGGGGTATCTTGTTAGATCAACTCTCATATGGACAAAGCAAACATGAGACATGGCATGTGCTTCTTCTAGCCCCACACCCACCATCAAACCACTCTCTCTCTCTCTCAACATTTTCTCTCATCCCATGGTAATCCAGCCATGATTTTAAGCTAGAGGATGGCTGGCTCTGACTTCCGATGCATCAAACAAACAAACCAGTACATCTAACTGTAATTACTAATTACTGTATATCATTGGAGCTATTGTCGACTACATATTTACGAGATAATGTAGTTCCATAATGGGGATTCCTAAGTTTTAAGATTTAGTACATCATATAGAATTTTGCCAAAATATAATCCAACAATTAACATCCATTTCTATATCAAAGCCATCGCGCCACACAACCAAAGTTGATGAGTAACATCAATTTTTAATGTTTAATCCAAATGCCAGAAGATTTGCCAATTGCTATATATGCATGTTAGAAAGACTAGTCAGTGGAGATGAAGCACAAGCAAATTTCAATTTGCATTGCATGAACCAAATAAAACTGTGGATCTGTTTGGCCTATCCTCAAGGCATCATTATTGGAGTATCTTCGCATGTTCTCATTTAGATCATTTGCTATCTAAGTTCAAATTGTCTCAAGAAAAGAGTTGTTTTTTTTTTTTTTCTGCAGAAAAAAACTGTGACCTTTGTTTAAGCTCCTGTTGCAAGTAATGCATTAAGTATCAACACCCCCATGAAGATTTTGGAGAAGGGGTGGGGAGGAGTGGGGGGTAGTTGGAGTCCTAATGCTCTTCTATCATATTTCCTAGACAATAAGATCCAAGCCTCTGGGTAAAGCCACATGCACCTACTGATTTAATGGTGTCATCTAGAAGAAGAGAGAGAGGAATAGAACTTCTGATATCTGCTAAAGAAAGCCATTGCATTATTCTGTATCTGATTAATTTCTTTCTTATCATGTTTCTATATGTATTCTCCTCATGTGGCTAGTATTGCACAGAGATTTATATGGGAATTGGATAATGGGTCAACTAATCTTGCCTTCTTCTCCCATGCAAAATGACTAAAAATATATTTGATTTTTAATTTCATACCTAGCTAGATAAGATGGGTGTCAATGCCATTTGGTCCATCAAACTCTAGAAATGCCACATTTTTGCATCAAAGAACTGTTCTAGCCACAAAGTCTATTGCAACAGGCACAAGGAACATGTTAGAATAGTATATATTTGTTCATTCAGACTAAAAGTGTTGGAGAATGGTCAACCAAACACTAGATGACATTAAGAATAGATCTCTGAGTTAGACTACTACTTTATATGCAATGGATAGACTGTTTCTCAGCATCGTGAAACCATGTCATGTTCCTCTTTCAACACTGGTGCTTCATTTTAAAAGAAAGTGTCACTTCCTATGGACAATGTTAAAACACATTCTATTTTTTTCATCAAAAAAAAAAAAAAAAAAACATTCTACTTTCTGATTGAAAACTTTAGAAGCTTGTACCAATAATAATTAGTTATGTATTTTTCGGTGCAACTTGAAAAGTACCATATGATGAATTCTTTATTAAATTAACCATACATAACTGGTGATGAATGCATGGCTAGTGCAACATTGGGTAAAGAAATTAAGTTTGTTTTATTAGCAATGAAATTAAGTTTGATATATTTTACAACACAACCACCAATCTATATACAAATGACATGAAGCTGGAAGAGCAAATAGGAAATTTCATTCTTCTCTAGGCAAAAAATAGAGTCAAAAAAGATCAAAATAAAGCATAGACCATGATATTTGAATGCCAATGGGTAGATCAAAGGCAATGGTGTGACATATAAGTTTGCCATCGTAGTTAAGTAATGATTTAATCTTTCCCATGTAAGTAATATACAACAAAGGTCCAAATCAAACAACCAAGGACATTAATTAGGATAATTAGAACCACTTCCCACCAAGAGACATTGATTAGGTGCAACGTTAACACTAAATGAATGCTGCCACCTTTGTACCTTTGCCACGGTTGACAAAAATATTTGCATACATAACAAATATAACACAACTGTTCCAAACTAAAATTTACAGAATTATTTTCATAAGATATTCCAAAAAGCAAGATTACATCGACAATTTAAAATATCTACCCAAAAGATTTAGAAGGAGAAAAACAGAGCATCATGCGATTAATCTCCAAATCATATCCCCTGGAGTTCGGAGCGGGTTGACGAGTCCTCAGTCCTCACTTCATTATTCCATTTAAGTCCTCATCATTAGGAAAATTTTACAGCACCCACCCTTACAACAGAATAAGCTACATAGAACTGGCGAGTCCGGTACTTCGCGATGAAGTTGTTGTTCCGCCGCCTCAGCAGGCGTAGAACTCGACGAGCTCGTCCAGGGACTCCGGCTGGGGGTCCGCGTTCTCCAGCATCCAGAGGAGGTGCTCGAAGAGCACCACCTCGCAGCCCACCACGGTGGCGTCGCCGGCGGGGGCGCCAGACTTCTCGACGAGAACCCGGAAGAGTGGGTGGTCAAGGAGGTCGGAGCTGACAAGATACCGCCGGCGGGACTTGCCAACGTACACAGGATGGAGACCGGCCGGGACGTCGTCGCCGTGGAACGACGCCGACTGCCACGCGTCCTCGTTCTGCGACCTCGACGAGGCTAAGCCCCCGCCTCCGCCACCGCCACCGCCACCGCCCCCCCCGGCTGCGGAGCGCGCGATTCTGCGCGACGAGTGCCACCGCTTTATCATGCATTTGAGCTTGCTCAGCTTCCCCTTCCCGCTCTTCGCCATCTCCTCTTTCCACTCACCAACGGTGACGGGATCCCCGAATAGAGCGAGAGAGTGGGGGACGACGGGAAGGAAGGAAAGAGGTTTCCAGTATATAAAGGGGTAGGGGAGTGGGGGCCCACCGGAATGGGACGACAGCGGGGATGACCAGGAGAATGGGTAGCATGGGAATGGGGCCGGAGTGTCGTGGATAGTTACAAGGGTGCCACTTGCGGTTTTTTTTCTTTTTTTTTTTAATTCCTGTGGGCTGGGCACATAGGTAAAGTACGATCACAAATTATAAATTTAAATTTATTAGTTGTGACCGTCCTGATATAAGATATGATCAGTGTACTTCGTTTGTATCATACCCCATTAAAATTTTTAAAAAAAAAATTACATATGTTTCCATACCTATTAGTTACAAGGTAGATGCTATAACCTAAATTCGGTAAATGTTGCTGCTATATTAGTTTATCGCATATTGAAATAAGTGTCAAATTAGATTTTGTGCATCATACATGTAAATATTTTATTCAACTCATTTTACTCTTAGTTAAGTACGTGTTTGGAGTAGTAGTAGGATAACTCGAGCATCATTCTATATACACCCTGCATAGAGTAAATATTTCTAAACTGATTTAATGAACCCCTATGTGAAATCCAAGGATAGATATCCAAAAGGCAATATAGATATAAATTTATAAATAGTTTTAGATTAATTCGAAAGCGACCTGGGTATAATTTTAGATCACCTAGATTAATAAAGGAGGAGGTAGCGTGTACAAATTGACATAAAGAGGCAAAAGAAATGATTGGTGAGTGTTTGACATTAGGTCTTAATTAATGCTCTTTTTTTTAATTATCTCAAGATGCTAATTTATGATTTTGAGCTTGGTCTTATTGTAATATTATTGATATCGTGGGGCTTTTAGTTTTTTACACTGTTGGAGACCAACCGCGGGACTCTTGTTCTAAAATAAACCAAAACATTATCATTCCTCTTTACTTTCTCATTAAAGAATTAGAAGAGAGTTGAGTGAAAGTGATGGACATGTGCATGGAAGTTGCAAGGTCCTAAAATTACAATATCTTGTTTGAAATTAAGAAATATAATTTTTCATTAGATTAATTTATAATTAATTATATTATGGACTCCTCCCTATGGCCAACCAATATAGAATACCCTATATATATCCATCCTCTTAAGATAATAATATTTATATAATTATGTTATCTTTGCTTGTTTAAATTTTGGAAATATAGACTCGAACATCTAGAAAGATATATTTGTTGCCCTTATACTTTACAATAATTGTTAGCTCGATTGATTGGTATCTTTCTCTTTGAGTGAGAGATCTTAAATTCAAATGAAAATACTGATGAATGACCACTATATTCTCGAAAAAAGAAAAAAAAGAACCATGTGCATATATATATATATTAACAAATTTTATCTCTATTTTTCAGATAAACCTTATGTTATTATAAGCCAATGACCAAGTTTCCATGCTAAAAGATAAACACAATTTTGCCGAGAACATTGAGGAAAAAGAAAAAGAATGCTTTCCCAAGACCCAATCCAATTTAGCCAAAGGAAAGAATCTAACTTTCCACCATCTCAGTGGCACTCATCAATTAGTTAGGGTAGTGAGGAAAAATAATGTTTGTAAAGTCTAATTGTTCTTGGAGCAAAGTATGAGGTCTAGCTTAAAAGGTACAACCCTTTTTTCAGTATTTGGCATGCTTGGGATGCAGAATTGCATGACAGGTACCATGCAAGCCCTCCTAAGGTACTCAATATGCCAAGCGACGGTGTTCATTCTTTTAGCATGAAACCTACTCTTCGTTATATTTGTCTCTGACTTCTACTATTCTCCTTGAAATCTAAGCAATCACTTGCAAGAATCAAGGATGCCCACCTGCAAAAATAGCTAAACAAATAAAAAGGTACCTAGTTCTTTTTCAATCTGGACTCCTTCAACTATTAATTAACATCAGAAAGCAGCCAGTGGAGCCCTTAAGATTCCTCTCAACCCCCCAATCCAACATGTATTTTGGAATAGACACATTAATTTATTGGGAAAGGGAAGTTGAAGCTTAGTTGGTCAAAATCAAATAGATGTTCTCCTTTGTCTGGTAGTGTGGTTTGATTCTCTGAGAGACATACATCGACTTAATTAGCCAATCATAGAAGAACAAAGAGTGCTTAATTAACATGAAGATAAAGGACTGCTTTAGAGAAATATTAGATGTTTTTGCTTGGGTATCTTTGTGGCTACTGAAGAAAAAGGATCTGGGAGCTAAGTAAACATAATACTGCTGGAAAGGACAAAGGCAGGCTTTGTAGTGGTTAAGTAGAATTCTAAGTAAATATAGGAGAGCTGGTGCCTAAAGTTCTATGAAAGAGCTTTTTATTGAGAACAACAGTATGAAATGATGTTGTAAAGCTAGACTGAAGTACAAAAGTTGGTGGGAGAAAAAGGCGTAACCCTAGGTGCAGGATTATGCTAGTGATGAGAGGATATGTTAATTATTGTTGAACGTGGTTCATCCTTATCCAAATACTAATTAAGTGCATAGAGCTTTTCTCTTTTGCTTTTTTCTTTCTTTCTTTTTTTTTTTTTTTTTTGGGTTGCGGGTGTCCCATGAACCAGAAATTAATGTACAGGAGGCAATGTTGGATTAGAAGATTTAGAAAAGAAACTGATAGCAACATTATATATTGTTAGCTGAATTTAAGATGCACAAACTCATTTAGTAGAACGTTTGAAATGCTTGAAGATATCCTACCCCCACCAAAAGAAAAAGGTATTTGAAATGCTTGAAGATATCCTATCTTGATTATTCAACCTTCTATGCAGCCAAAATTTCAGACAATTCGCCACTAATAACTGGTTCATAGTAGATATATCCGGTAACCAACCGGAGAAATTTAACCATTACCTTCTAAAGACAGACAGATATTTATAAAAAAAATGTATGGAAGTAAAACTAAAACATAAATATTTAAAATATTACATGACAAGTAATTCTACTTCAATAATTGGTATGATAGAGAGGCTGACCATGCAATTAATATTGAGAGCACTGGATGTCTTAAATTTTTTTTTTTTTTGGTAGAAATTAATTCTTGCATACTCACATGTTGATCAAGCTGAGTCCAACAAAAGTAATTGATGCACTGTAGTCATGTAATCAATTAGTCTCTTTCTCACTGGGTGCACAACATCAGTCCATCAGATAAGAAAGAGAAAAATAAGAAATATTATGGCAGTAATTAAATTATGACAATGTGAAATATTTGAGTTAAGTAACAAAATATATATCTGATTATAAGAAAGAACAAGGTTAAAGTTTCCTCCGTCATCACTTTCTTTTAAAAAAAAATGAAAAAAAAAATTATTTCTATATTTTAAAAATATAAATATATTTGGTATGTTTAGTTATTTTTAAAAATATAAATATAATAATAATAATTGAGACGGTGGTGGTGGAGGTGGAGGTGGAGATAATGAAATTCATAGTGGTGGTGGCAGCATAGTAATAGCAGTGAGGGCACTAATGATGTGATGATGGTGTTAAAAATGACAAAGATGATAATGATGAGAGCATCGATAATATAATAGTAATAAATGATAGTGATGGTGAAAATATTAACGACTACAGTAGTGATGATGATTGTGGTTTAAGATGGTAGCAATGATAGTACAGTACGACAGAGATGATGTGGATGATAATAATAGTGAAAATGATGACAATAATGATGGTAGCAGATATGGTGATGATGGTGCTGATGGTGATGACGGTGGTAAAGATGATATAAGAGTGGTGATAATGAAGTTGACGACGTGGAGATGGTGTCAATTATGATAAAAATATAATTAATTTATTTTTAAAATAATAAAAATATTTTTAATTTTTATTTTTTTGAAGTTATAAAAATATTTTTTTTAAAAAAAAATTTAAAAAATCAAACATATTTTTTTATCTCAATCTTATAATTTTATTTTTTTAAAATAAAAATATAAAAAACCCGATGTCGAGCAGGCCCAGCGGCGCTGCCGTAGCCCATAAGTGCGCGGTCCATCGGACGTACGAGTGTGCGTAACACGAGTTATTTTAAGAGTCCTCCCTTAGGACCAGACAGCAGCAAAGGTTGCGAGTCGCCCAAGAGAGCCTGAAACCAAGCTTTTTTTTGGTAGGTTGTTTTCAGGGAAATCCTTCTGAACAGGCCATAGAATCGTCGGTCATCGTGCCAAAACAGTCATCAGTACGATGGTATTGATGAACCTTAGGCAACATTATTGATCAAGGATTAGGCCTATTATCGAATTTTTTTTTCTTTTTTTTTTTTTTTTCTGCTGCTGCTGCTGCTTCTTCTTCTCCTTCTTCTTTTTTGGACAAGAAGAGGCCCAAAGATTATATTAACAAATAATAAAAAAGCAGCTAGCAAAACATCCATTACAATTGGATACTACTCTGAATTAAAACAAGAGAAGAGCATAAGGTAAGCAGCATCAACGTAAAGACCCCTAACAATTGAGAACTATAACAATGACATATGAACCTGACAGGAGACACCTACACAAGATGCTTGTAGCATAGTCCTATACCCCTCCAGTAAACTTATACAAGTGAAGCAAGGGTAATCCATATGCCCAAAATTTTCCAGCATCTGGTACATAGTATCATTGTCTAGCCCTGAAACCTCATTGCAATAGATGAAATATAATATAGTGCAAAGGATCATAATCAGAGAGTAAAAAATAAGAACATAAGGACAGTTGAAACATGATGTCCCATGCGGAATAAGGTTGTGCTATTTGGAACTCATTATAGGAAAGAGCTGATATTTCATCCAAGAAGGCTTCAGGATTAATGAGGTAACTTGGAACACCTTGTAGCACTATTCCCCATGACTAAAGATGTGGTAAAATCTTTCGTACCATGGTCCAACAAATGACGAAGGTAGATATCAGCTGCATCGTCTAGCCTATCATAGAACTTCCAGTCTTATATTTATTGAGCTTTAGCCCGGCTTGAGCAAGGAACACATTAAGCTTATCATTAGCGTACAATCTGGTCCTGAAGATGGAATAGCAGATAGCTATAAAGTCTTTCATTTTCTTCTCCTTTTGATATATTGTGCATTCCTGCGATCAACCATCAGAATATGATACAGGTCAGTGGGTAAGATGTCACTACAACAATAATTGAAACTGTCCGTAAAAACTGCTTTTGGTAGACAATCAGTAGCCCTGCTGGCTTTGCGATAGATATGTGACACCATGAATCCGCTTAGTATTCACTTTCATAGGTTTATGTTAGCCAAGAAAGGGTTTTGACTTGTTCTGCTTAAGGATGATTTATAAATCCACTTAATGACGGTTAAGGAGTCATCCTCAATCCAAATATGTTGTACTTGTAATTCAGCAACAGCTGGCTCTTATTTTTATACTCATTTTGTAACGAATTAAAGGTTTATTTCTCATGCTAGCCATGGCGAAATCCAAAAGCAAGCGGAGAAGCCAAAGATAGCACTGACAGCAACACGATCGCGCCAACTTCTTGACCAGTTGGAGGTCCAAACCTCTGGATCCCTTCATCCCAGCGCCCGCCGCCCCAACCACCGCGGGGTCTACTCTATGAAGCTACCACACTCCATAAATTTATTAAATTTAAGAAGTCAAAATAAGAATTAGAAAAACACAGATCAGGATCGTCCATTCAAGGAGGCAACACAGCTCCCCCCTCCTTCGAATCAGAAGACCACCTCTTCCTGTTATTATAAACACGCTCCTTTTTTAACTTTTAAAGTTCTCCCCTTTTCTCTCTACTTATTAATACATGTTTCCATTCTTTTAGACCGTGACTCGTGCCAATACGGCTTGTTTGCTGCTTAAGAGCATGATATGGAGTCGTCGGCAGAATATGTTTTCTTGCTTTAAATGTGAACATAGGTTGTTTGCAATTAAAAAATATGCATTATATGTATATATTTACAGAAAAAAAAAAAAAAAATCAAAAGATTGTCAAGGCCACCATCAATATTTTCTTTCAGTACATTGTTTGTATGTCGGTTTCCTCTTTCCACTGAACTTGTGAAACGCCTTCTTCCATTTGCACAATTTTGTCGGTCCACTGCACACAATTAGGTAACTAGTATGCTCTTCAAGGCATTTGTTGAGCATCTTATATATTTAACCTTATTTAGTAAAATACAACACGGTCCATATCTGTACAATGCATAACTTTATAATTGACAGTCTAAAACCTCCCAAAACTGCTATCTGCAATGGTTATTCAATAGCAATGATCTCGATGACAAAGACTGACCGCACAAGCTCTCCATGTTCTGGAGGCCAAGGCAAAAAATCACGGTGATGCCTCTCCATGGTGAGATACAAGCTAATGGTCCATTCTCCATCACCTGGACGTTAGCTTGCGCCAGATACTATTAACAGTTCTCCAGCACAGATAACAGCTCAGCACCATTGCATTTTGGATCTACCAAAATTTGTGAATTGCCTTTACATTGCGGGAGCAGCATCATTATGCTGAATCTACTCTTCCTCGCTTCTAGCTAGATGTTTGATTCAGTGATGTCCCATGTACTTGCATTCTACTCTGAAACAACTCCTGTGATTTCCTTCTTCAGAGGTTGCTGGGGAAAGAAAAGGATGGCCAGAATTACACAAACAGCTAAACCAACAGCTCCATCAAATGGATGCATGGGATGCACACTGGCTAGCCAAAAGGGAGTACTAGGCCAGTATTTTATAAAGCCACCAGATTGTAAGGTGAAATTGGTAGCTATTATCCCAGCACGCAACCCAATTGGGACATAGAGCTCGCCTTGAACTCTTTGTTTTATTCCAAAGAGCGCCAAAGATAGCAGCAAGAGACCTGGTACTGAAGCCAAGGACCTGCAAAATTATTAACAATAAGGATGAATATTTTCCGGCCCGCAAAAAAAAAAAAAAAAACATGAAGTCAGTGAACCATGACTAATATATTATAGGAGCTGTGTGAAGAGAAAGATGCATATGGAGGAATTTTTACTATCCAAAAGTAGTGATTTCCATAAGTGGGTAATAACTAGCAACTCCGAGGCCATATTATTGCACCCAAAACATTTAGATTTCTGGATTTATAGTTTCACATTTTCTTGCATCAGTATTATTTCCATGCACAGAAAATCAAATGATCCCAAAAACTTCTTTTCTTTTCCTTTTAATATGTCATAATAAATCAAGACCTTGCTGAAGCTGCATCCTATAATGAGACAAAAACATTAGTTGAAAAGGCCTCCGAGCCAGCCAATGGTTGAAAAAACTAAAAATCCAAATTCCAGATTAGAAATAAAATTTAAATCCAACAAAATCATCTGCAGCAAGCTGCACTAAATTTTCAACAAAGCCATCCGTAAGTAAAAAAACATACCCATGAATCACAGAAAATGCGACTCCAGACATCACCATGGCATGGTAATATCCAAGGTCAACAGCAATTTCCTCCTGTAACCATGATCTGAATAACAATTCCTCCACTAAAGCAATGCCAGTTGCAGTCACAATACCTCGAACAGCATGTGCTAGCATCCTCCCATATGCTTTGAGCAATACAACCGGACCTGCTGAAATTGATGGCAGACCTAGTGACCAAGAAACCGTTGCGTATCCCAGTAATCCACTCATTGAATGTATACACAAGACAATCATCATTCCACCCAGCAAGCCCTTGAGGAAATCATGGACCTGCAGGCAAAAAGTTGATTCTAGAAGCTGTTACAGCCCACACAAAAAATTGCTAAACCTTGTTTTTCTCAATCAAACCATACTACTAAGTCTAAAAGGAAACCTTAACCAAAAGCATCCAGCCCTGCACCAACTATTGTGTTGGGCCCTATGGACCCTCAGTGGTCAAGCATTCCTATGTAGGATCCTTGTTTGCCAAGAATTCCTGTTTAGGACCACCTCTGGTGGAAATTTAATCTAAAAAGAAAAAAAGAAAAAAAAAAAGTAATCAAGGTAAATAACTATAATGCCCTCATACAGGCCTTCTCTGGAACCACAAAATGATAATATGTGTAATTTCATACAATTGGATACTAAAGCTAATCAAACCCCACCAGAAAAGACCCAAGCTCAACCCAATTGGCTGATATCACCCAATAGCAGTAGAGCCCATGCCAGAACAGACCAACTCTAAGATCGGAGCAAGGCCAACTTGTCCTACTGAGATCCCTACCCTCTGAATTGAGAGAATTATAAAGAGTTCCATTTTTCAGACAAACTAAAACACCTGTTATACAATATCAAGCATTTGATGCAGCAAAGGAAATGTAAAGTTTATACCCTGGGTGCCGCCAGATCCAGCCCATATTGTTTGAGTGGGTTGCCATATCTCCGAATTCTTTTACCCCATAACACAACAAGAATTGTGATAGAGACATAGAGACCTATAATGCAAGCATATTCAGCGATCCCATTTGAAGTCTTTGTTGTCCAACTCTGAACAAGTGTTGGGAACAGGGGGATCACCACAGGCGACCATAGAACAAGCACCATGAAAGCAAACCCAAGTATCCTAGAGATAAAATAAAACCAGCATAAAAATCTTCACTAATTCTTTACCACACATGAGGAAAAATGCTTATGATAGGAGCAAACTGGAAGAAAATGACAAGTGATATATACAGACCAATACTATCTATCAGATTTCATAAGAAAATTTTGTATAAAATTTGACCATAACTTTCTATGAATCTAAAATATCGACACTACTGAGCTGAAACAAAATAAAAGCATGTTTAACCAAGAGCAGACAACATGGAACATAACAAAGCAACATAAGTTAACTAAATAATAACCACCAGGAAAACATATACCATAAAGGCACATGAACAACACCTGCATTTGCATGAGGATAATCTCACATTACAAAAAAAAAAAAAAAGAGCCTTTTATCATGTACACTACTGTACAGGAAAGACGAAGGTTAATGACCTCATAAACTTGTCTATTTGAAAAGATCATTCATTTAAATTAAAAAAGGTCGCCCAATATATAACACTCCCACCATTGCAGGGTCTAGGGAGGGTCAATCATATACAGCCTTACACCCATGTGTGGAAAGGCTGTTTCTGTGTTTTGACATCCAGCATACAATGGAACAACCTTAATGTTGCACCAAGGCTCACACTCTAAAGACCATTTATTTATATTACCTTTGTAAGTTTGTTAACCGTGACTAGAAAGATATCAAAATCGAAATGTTCATAACTGTGTTTTTTCCAACCAAAAGAAAATATCTTAAAGAGAACTTCCAATATTGAAGGAAATAACAAAAAGATTAATAATCATGTTCCACAATTCCATATCTATGGCATGAATCCAAAGCATCTGCACCGTTTTACAACTACATTATCAGAGAATAGAAACATTGTGATTAGGTATCTGAAGATGGTGATGACTGATGAGCATAAGAAAACACACTAGTAAGAAGAGAAGCATCATGGACCATGAGTCTAGTAAACAATATAAGACACGATCATAATAAATTCATTCTGCACTAATCTACCATGATGCTACACCAATATATATTCTTTTTTGGAACTTAGTATGGGAAGAAACCCAGCTGAAATCGGGATGAAGGCAGGACTCAAACCCAGGTCATTGGTATCCAAACACTAATAACTTCACTAACTGCACTAGTTGGGACCCTTTATCATTCTATTTATACTAAGAGAACTATATATCTTAAAACCAAAGAATGCCGTACCGAGCGGTTCGGTCCGGTACAGGGTGTACCGAATTGGACTGGCAGCTAGCCAATTCGGTTCGGCCATTTTTTCCAAAAAAGCATCCGAACCGAGCAGTTCGGCACGGTTCGGAGCCATACCGCTCGATTTCTCGGAGCCATACAGCTTGAAATCGAGCAGTATGGCTCGGTTCAGTTCGGTTTGGTGTTGAACCGAATCGTACCGACAATGCCATGTGGGGGGTGTGGGGGGTGTAGTGGGGTCTGGGCTGTCATTTAGTGGCAGCCCAGATGTTTTCTCCGAGAGAAATGCAAGAGCTCTCTCAGAGAACTCCCAAGCTCTTAAGCATTCGATGGCACACGGAAAAAATTAGAAAAAGAAAAAAAATTTCTATCAAATTGCAGCACTAGTTCGAGGAGACGCTGATTTTTGACCGAAAGTAAGGTAATGTATTATTTTTTAGTAAATATTTTATTTTTTATGTTTTTATGGCTAAAAAAAAGGATAAGAATGAAGAAGTAAGAAAATAAGAGAAAATTATGTCAAAATTTTATGATTTTAGTATGATTTGATCATATGTGATAAATCTTTGAAAAATCTACATGATGACACTAAAATCATTGATTTTTATTAATTATATATTTTTTAAATATATATATTTATTCATAAAAAATATTTAAAAAATAAATTCAAAAAAAATAAAATCAAAGTTTCATAATCATGTTTAGAATGATTCAAGCTACTTGAATCTAATCTCGAATTTTTTAAAAAAATTTTAAAATTAAAAAATATTTTTATAATTATTTAAATAAAAAAATATTATCAAATAAAAAATATATAAAATTAGTATTATATTTTAGTTAATTCAAAAATATTATTTGAAGCATATAACATATTTTTTTGAATTTATGAGTTTTAAAATTATTATTGATTTTTTTTGAATTTATATATAATATTTTTTTTAATAATTATTAAACTGCCGTATTTTGTTATACTTGCGGAAATAAGTAAGAAAAAAAATTCAGAGCGTGATATTGGTTGGGATCATAGCGAGATGCTCTCGACTCGGCATCATTGAAAATACAAATGGTGCAACAAGAGTTCAAGGAAGAAGGGGTGACTAGATTGAAGCAATATCTGGCTAGTGGTTATCCTGATATGTCCATGTGTCAGAAATGCTCACAGAAGGTCCGACAGTTGATGAAAAAGTACTTCATTGATTCGAAAGTAGTGAAGGAAAGGGCAAAACAGAAGAGGACAGAAGTGGACCGTCGAGCTGCAGAGCCACATTCTTATTATTCTAGAGAGTCAGAGGAGGCTTCCACTCTAGATGATGAGGCACAGATTGAGGTTGCCATTCAGGCGAGCTTGGATGATCAGCATCGGCAAAGATGGTCAGGTATAGAAAGCGATTTGGACCATCATGCTACGAATCGAGGTCTGAAACAACGACCGTTGGGAGAGAATCCGAGTTCAGGAGGACTACCTCAGTCAGAGTCCTGTGGTAGAAGGAGCAGACACAGCATGTCATATTTATTAAGAACTTTTGGCAGTAGGAGGAGGTCCTCCAGAGATAGTCCAGCAGAAGCACCATCTATGATTTGGATCCACATGCTTTTTCCAGCAAAGATTCAAAGCAGCAAAGGATTGACACTATGGTGAAAAAGGATAAGAAAAAAGATATGTGGCGAGGTATTGGATCATAGTTTTATTTCGGTCATATTTCAGTAAATGCAGCAGGCAATCCTTACTATCGACTTGCCATTTCAGCCATAGAGACTGCCGACCAGGGTATAGATCCACCAGGACCTAAGGACGTCTATGGTCAGCTTCTTGACAATAACAAGGAGAATCTGCAGAGATGGATTGTTTCTTACAAATATAAATGGCCCACATACGGACTGACAGTAATATGTGATGGTTGGACCGGTCTTACTAGATGGAGCATCATTAATTTTTTGATATACTGTGATGAAAAAATATTTTTTTTCCAAATCAATTGATGCTTCAAATAAGATGCACGATGCCGCATATATCCTTGGTCTGATGGAGGAGATGACTGATTCAGTGGATGAACAGTATGTCGTGCAAATCATCACAAATAATGGATCACAATATAAGATTGCCGGAGAGTTGCTGATGGAGCAGCGACCACAAATATACTCTACCCCATGTGCTGCACATTGCATTGATCTTATATTGATGGATATTGAGAAGATTCGTAGGGTGCAGCAGGTAGTGGAGATTACCAAGGCTTTTACTAGATTCATCTACAATCACATATAGGTCCTTTCATTGATGTGGACGTATACTGGGAAAAAGATCTTAAGACCAGGTATCACACGATTTGCTACCAACTACATAGCACTTGATAGTCTTCTTCAGAAGAAAGCAGCCTTACGTCAGATGTTTATCGGTGCCGAGTGACAGGAGAGCAGATATGCGAAAACCGACACTGATGGAAGTCATGTGGAGAATTTGATGACGAGTCAGTCATTCTGATAACCGGCTGAGAAGATAGTGAAGGCTATTAAGCCATTATACAAAGTGTTTCACGCCGTGGATAGTGAAAGATACCCCCAGATGGGCTTCTTATATTATGTAATAGAAAGGATAAAGAAACAGATAAGTGAGAATGATCAGAAGCATGCTCAAAAATTTATTAACATCATTGAGCGCCGTTGAGACTATCAGATGGGTATAGATTTGTATCTAGCTGGTAAGCACGGATTCAAGAATACTTTAAAATATTTTTTTTTTATACTTGTAAAAGTTTACTTAATCAATTATGAAATTTATCTGCTGCTTACTATTTGAATCTGAGATTCCAGTATACCATTTCTGGGATAGATATGAATAACGAACTTCTTGCTGCTCTTCATAATGTGATATATAAGATGGTGCCCGATCCAAAAATCGCATTCTTATGTCTGCAAGAGTTATGCTAGTTTAAAATAAATATGATTATTCAACTGAATTCAATCTGTACTCAACGATATATTTATAAATTTAATAAATATATTTTTTATAGACGAAACAGTTTAGAGGGATCAGATAGCTTTGGAGTCCCATCAGCTGTCGTAAGCAAAAAACAGATGAATCCAGGTAAATTACATATCAATAACGAGCAGCATAGATTGACATCAAATGCCTGATAATATTATGAAATTTAATATGTAATTTTGCTTTTGCAACTGAATGGTGGATTTATTTTGGAATATCTGCAGAACATTTGAGAAGTGTGGCTATCCGCATTCTTTCCCAGACGATCTCTACTAGTGGCTGTGAGCGCAATTGATCGACTTTCGTCTTTATCCACAGCAAATAGAGAAATCATCTGATACAAAAGCGCCTCAATGATCTTGTATATGTTCGCTATAATTTGAGGTTGAGGCTAAAATGCATTCAGGAGGGAGTACAACTAAAGTACACTGATCTGACACTAGATGATTATGCTAACGAGGATGACGATCCGATCATCAGATGGCTTGCAGGTCAGTAGCAGAAGTCAGAGCTTGATGAGTCAGGATCTTCTCCACAACTAGCCAGTGTGGTAGCTAGAGAGATCAGGATGGATCCAGGACAATGGACAGAAAGAAATATTTTCATAAGGTTCCAGCTGATCAATCACAGTCTGAGAGGACACAGAGGACTCATTCATCATATGACTCGATGTCCGATACATCCTCGCAGAGGTTTGAGCGAAAAATATTTAGATGAGATCAGCAGTCAACAACAAGACATCCATTCTCCCAATCACAGGAAACTCAGTCACAGAGGGGCACAAAGGAGGAAAGAAAAAACAGTTGCACGTGCACCACTCTTGAGAGTACAGGAGCTATCTGGCTCAGATTCAGAGATCAGAGAGAGTGATGATGATACTACTAGTAGTAGTCATGGATCTGATGATCAAGAAGAAACTGGAGGACAGGAGATCACTGCTTATGAGACACAGCTGCAGGATGATATTCGATTCACCGATGAGTCCCAATTTATACATGCCACACAAGATAGGAATCATGGTGGACAAGTCGGTAGAGACCGTAGGGAGCCGATTTCATATAGACGACGGGCTCTTAGAGATCGTCCAGCATACAATGCAGCTGCAGACGATCTTGCACGTGGAGTAGGATCCATGGATGTATCTGGATCATCCTCGCATTATGGATGCTATTATCCATAGCCACCTTATGATCCATATGGATATGGTGCATCTGAGACATCGTCTTCTAGTGGTTACTACCCTATGCAGTCTGGAGCATCTTACGGATCAGATTTTGCTACTGGCATATTTGGATGGGCTCCTTCACAGCCATACCATCATCTCAAAGATACTTTTCAGAGTCAGAGTTTGAGTGAGAGATCTGAGATGTCTTACAATGCAGAGAAGATGACTTATGGGATGAATATTCAAGAATACAGTGCTTCTTGGTTAGAGGGAAGGACTGATGTTCCTTCAGACTATACCAATGATCCAAATATCTATGAGCGTCACAGACACTCGATGAGATATTAAATGCAGAGCAGATCTTGAGGTTAGTATATCATTTTTTATACTTTGTACTTTAAAAGTTTAGATATATTTTAATACATATTTATATATTTTTTTTAAATTTTAAGATGATAGAGTTATAATATAATGTAAATAAATATATATTTGAAATTTTGAATCAAGATTTTCTATACCACTACCGAACTCAAAAATTGAACCTAAATATGTCAATAATATGCAATATAATGTAATTTTGAGGTTATAATTATGAATTAATAATTTGGAGATCCAAAAGAAATGAAACAAAATAAAAAAAAATTGTACCGGTATCAAACCGGTACATTGGAGCGTACCGTATGTCGGTACGGTACGGTGTCGGTACCGTACCATACCGGCTCGGTGCCGGTACGGACACCATTACCGGTACAGCAGACCTTGCTTAAAACTACTTTGCTTAAGAATATTTTATTTCATTATGTAAGTTGCATAAACAGTTGCAAAGCAGCTGCAAAAATAGATTAGCATCCACATTGGAAGCAAGAGAGAAGAAAAAGAAATCAAGTTCTTCACTTGTTAATTTGCTTGATGTTTCAGTTGCACCTGCAATGGGTAGCCTATATTTGTTATCATGCCTTTAATTACTTCACTAGCTCTGGATAGTTGCTTACTTCATTTCTTCACTGTTCATCAAGTCTGTAAAGCACCATCATGAACTAGAAATCCAACATGAACTAAATTGTTTGTCCTTGCTCCTCTTTGAATATTGTTTTTTAGTACCCATTGATTCTTGTCTACCATAATCCGCTCTGCTTAGTGCTTTGGTTTAATTAAATGTTCTCTTGGTTATCTGAAGCGGACAGAGCTAGCTTCTTGGGTCACATGCAAGGTGTGACAATTGTTAACTTGACATTTTTGGTATTGAAGCAATAGCACTCAATATTAAATGCAGACTTGGGAAACTAAAATTAGTCATTGCAACGTTTTACAAAGAATGCCATGATAACATGAAACATCATAAAATTTCTTAACGGGGGGCAAATTAAAAGCAAAACAAACCTCTGAAATAAAGGACGTTCAGCAATCCGCAGGAACGAGATAAGCCTGTCTGTCAAGCTCATAGCACCACGTAAGCCACCCCAGAGTAAAGCAATTTTGCCAACTAATCGCAGCATTCCACCCTTTTGTCCCAATTCTGCCAGAATGGCAACCAGTCTTCTCGTACATGTTTAATAAACCAAGGCAATCTCAGAAAATAAGAGACACGGAATTAAAAAAAGAAGATAATAAAAGCGACCAGAATCAAAAGAATCTGACGATTCTGACCTTTCCTGATCCACTTCCCCATCACTCCTGGTAGGTACTACAGGACCAGCAACAGACATTGCTTTCTCAGCAAGGCTGGTCACTAAAGTATCCTGGTTTTTTTCTCGCACCGCTTCCTCAAGCTTAGCATGCTCTAAATGGGGAAATCCCTTCTCATTAGATAAGGCAGAAGGACTTTCCAGGGCCTCATCATATTTGTGGCTCTTATTTTGCTGAAGGCACAAAGAGAATTCACGAACCCATAAGCAAGAAGCATAACATATGCATCTCATTAAAAATTAAGAAATAAGAAACTGTGAGAAAATAGGAAATATATCAGAGAACCTCAGCAGTTTTGGATGCCAAGATGGCAGGATAAAAGCCCACTCCAATAAGATAAACCCTTCTGGATCTATTCACTTAAAACTATATTTCCATCACCATTCTGTCAGCTAATTCTTAATATACATGTATTTTAAACTAGCAAGCATGGACATAGGTACAGGATACCAATATAACACAACATGAATACGCCAATACAACAAATCTTGAAAAGCAGGATATGACGCAGATAAGAAAGAGCATCAAATATATATGTACTTTTTGCAAATGCAAAAAAGCACCCTCAAAACATAGTAGGCCATCAAAATAATATAGTCAGCATCAACTTCTACAAACTAATAATCTAGTCATCATTTAAATCCACAGACCATAATTCCCACTCCATGTTTTTATTATATCATAAACTTCAAATTTAACCATTCCTTGTTAGAAAGTTAACATCATAGAACAGGAAAGAGAGAAAAAAAGGCTGCTCCTCATCCTTGGAGGAATCCTAAAAGTATCTCGAGTGTATCCCGTAAGAGCTCGAAGCATGTTTTAAAGTTTTAAAAATAGGATAATTAACATAAGTATCGGATGCATGTCTGAGAAGTATCGGACAAGTATCGACCCAATACATATCCATAATAGACATGGCCATGCGCCCTCGGTGTTAAAGTTCAGGAAAAAACATATAATTACGAACTAAACACAACATTGCACTAATAATCATCGGGATGTAAGACGAGTGAAAACACTAAAATAAATGTATGATCTACTTTATGGAGGCCATGACCAGACATACACAATCTTATAAGTTACAAGAAAATATAATCCCAAAAATGATAAGAAGACCATGTTGTGAATTGTGCAAAGAATAGACTGCAAGGAAAATATGGGGTATGGACACATCTATATCTATGGAGTACAGACACATTTGTATCTACAAAGACATCCCTATCAAACTCCCAGGTAATTATTACATGAAAAGTTCAAAATGATGAAGTATTTCACGATGCTAGCTTTTTAATAAAGTCAATAAAGGTGGTAAACACATGACCTAGGAGGGAGCTTCGGTAATATAGAAATGACAAATGAATACAATCTTTCTACATGCTATAGGCACAATATACAAAATAGCTAACAATACAAATTTAGAAATTAGAACTAAAAAGGGGATACAAGACCAAAAGTATATCTAAGGAATGACGCATATATGTTGTTCTGAGATAACAGTGAAAAATGGAATGGGAATAGAAACTAGGTTCAGACATGTATCTGACACCTTATTTTGGAATGTCTACTTCGCTTTGAAAAATGCAGGCCAACATCTGTGATAGGCAAAAGCTAACCCCAACTGAATTGTCAACCATGTCAAGGCAAAACACAAGAAGATTCTCATAGGAAGAAAGGCCCAAAATAATCTACAACCAATATACTGTAAGAAATTGCACACACAGAACAGTTAAAATTCAATATTTGTTTTAAGTATATTAACATGTCCATGGCACAACCCAAACCAGAGTCTATGGTGTTAAAGGAGAAAGATGTTGAGCCCAAAGACAGCAATGGCAGATAAGGGAGATGCGTATTTCATATAAGATCCATACAACTACAAATAGGCCCAATCATCTTTCCTTCATAATCATTATGCTTCGTACCAAGGTTGGCAATCTCAGTAGTGGGTATTGCATCGGTACATTATCAATTTGGTACTGTATGGTCACATGGTAGAGTATGCACTCCATATAGAGATAGCTCTGGATCCCTTCACTTTCTATCATGTTACTTCTTGAAATCAGACGGCACAAGTTGGTGAAGCATGATTCAAATCTCGGTTTTAGGTGGTATCGGGCAGTTTCGCTCAGTTCGAATCGCTGTATCTTGATTCAACTCATATACTAAGCTGAAACTCTACCATACTGCTACCTTATTGGTATGGTATGGTACGGTCAGTATGGGCTGATATGGCAGACCTTGTTCTGTAGTCTGTACCGTGATGACCAACATGTTAACAAACCCAAAAATAATGATTTTTCTTTAAATATATTCTGCACTATGATGAATATGCTCTGTACCATTATGCACTATTCATATTATATTATTAATTGATAGTTGCATTATAAAATTTTTCTCTAGATAAGACTAAGTGATTTCTAATGACTTAATCTTTTTCTTTGCTTCATTCTCCCTTTTTCTTCGTAGTACCAATGCATACAGCCTTGTACTTGACATACTATACCTACCACTACCAAACCAAACTTAGTATGGGTGAGATACTGAGTGTTGGTACACCGAAATGACCCTATACCAAGCAAACTGACATTGTGCCAACATGGTACTGGTAAGGGATCTAGCACCAACATTGCAAATCTTGATACCAACAACAGTCTCAAAAAGTGCGAACATGAAGGATATGGAAAATTAAAAAATGAGCCCAATGAAAGACAAGGGCATGCAAGTTTTTGATGTGAAAACAAAAGGTTAAGAAATATCAATACAGCAAATTTATGGTGAGCAAGCTAATAAAGATGAATAAATGCAGATGCATTATAAGTCACATAATAAGCAGCATCTAAATCAAGAATCCAAGCATGGCCAAGTGACCATGTGACCACATTGCCTGCACTCACCTCATATGCTGCCCTAATGTTACTTGAGCAGCTGAGCTTTTACTCCAGCATTGCTGGCTTGGATTCTTTATTTAGATGCTTTTACAGTTATACTCCTGCTGCTTAAGTAGCATTAGGCAGCATATGAGGTGAACATATGCAATGTGGTAGTGACTCAAACAAAGCAGATGCATTTGAAATATTTTGTTTCAATCAATCATAACACTTACAAAGCAAATGCTAAAAGAGCCTCATTGAAAGAACCAAGAAAACAGTTGCAGCATATGCAGTAAACATAAAACGGTAAGGTGATTCAACAGGACAAGCCATAGACGCATCAACAAAAATGATAATAGCTGACTGCCACTGCTGTAAGTTTGAAATGTATTTCATGCATATGTACAAATGGGAGATTCACAAGCCAAAAAATAGCATATATTCCAATTAGAGGTTCATGAGCCAAATAGCAACAGCAGAGTTCTATGCAGCTAACAGGATAATAGTGGTGCTCAGCATCATGCTGCAGTACCCAACCATCAATAAAGTGAGTCAAACTAAGTCTCAGAAAGTAAGAAAGTAGTAGGAGCCACTACAAACTCTCATGACAATGCAATAACAAGGTGAGTTGCACAAAGTATTAAAGCTCTAGTTAAGGGTCTCAAGGGAAGTATTTCAGGGCAGCAGGATGTAATTTGGTCTTCTTGAGCCATTGCACTTCAAAATCAACTTGGAGGGGGAAGGGACCGATATACATATCCGAACATTTAAAAGTCAGTATTAGAACCCCAAAACAGATAAAAAAGAAATTTGGCTAAAGAGGCCCAAGGTATTTAAGCTGACTAAAGTAGCTCAGGTTTGAGATAAATGGTACACAGGGCGGTTGGCACTAGAAGCAGTAAAGGCAAAGCTCCAACTCCTAAAACATATGTTCAATGAATTCAACACAAGCAAAACATGACAAGAATGGAAGAAAAAATCGTTCGATGGTCGTTCCAGTTATAAACAAGGAAAGATACATCACCCAGAGATAAAAAAGTTATATTGATCTCATGACTTGGATTCGATGTGTCGCTAAGGTAGGACATATCCAAAAGGTGAAATTTTGAGAGGCAGATGCTCATAATGACTCAAGAACAGTTCATCTTTTACCGCAAAGGAAAACTGGGAGAAGAATTGATTCTCGAGATAATGTGGGAATTCAAATCCATCACAGGACTTGTTTAGTTCATGGATCAGGAATCAGGACCATTAATCTTGTTACATGCCAGCAAATTTTGTCAGATGTCAGTGTTCAGAATGTAGGATTTCAGTGATGTTCCAGCATCCAGTGATAACCCAAGAGAACTATAGATTGTCTAAATCACTTGCTACTGCCCAGCAAACATGCTAGCAGCATGAAAGAAAGGTCGAGGATAAGTTGCAACACCAAGTTACCAGAAAACACGAACAAGTGGTCGGTAAAGGGATGGATCTTATTGGTCCAAGGGTGAGATTTTATCAGACACACGAACACCATGGAAGACAAGATAGTAACTGAAGTGGAAATTATATTTCACTATTATACAAGAGAAATGGAGAGGGCACATATAATGTTGTGCATCTCATTTACAGAGATAATATGGTGACCTGAACTCTTGAAGACTGTAAAAAGATTTGATTCAGAAAGAAATGGTCGTCCAAAAGGAAAGACTGGAATCTAAGAGGGCAAATAAGAAAGGAACTTTTGCTTATCTTTTCCAATTTTTAGATAAAAATCATAAGACAGTGCACGTCATACAAAACTGAAATGAAAAGCAATCTAAAAACAGCAGGAGGGCAACTGTAACAAAGAAAAAGGTTATTGCAATAATCTTAGAAACAAAAACTGTGCTATTCTAGTCTTAAAAATGACCTGATGAAATATACAGAAATCATTTTTTTCTAGAAAGCTATGCAGTACAGAAAGAATACATAAGTTTCTGGGTTGTTTTAATGTAATACCTCATGCCGTGCCAATAAAGCAGATGCACCCAATGCAGCTGTAACAGCCCCAACCATGATGCCCTTATTGTTTGAATTGTCTATCTCACATGTTTCATTTTCACTATTTAATGAGCTATCTGTATCAGAATGTTGATCCCCAATCCTGATGTGTCTTTCTTGATCAAAAAACTGTTGCCCCACATTTCCTGATTGATGGTTGGTTTTGCTTTGGACATCATCATGCAGAGAAGCAACCTGAAAGTACTTTCTTAAAGATGCCAAGCTTGAACCAACAATTACACCAACTGGAAGGACTTTTCTCAAATGGCTGGCATCCTGGACTGCAGAATAAATGGCTTTTATTATGTGCTCTCCCTCAACTGCACTAAGGTTCACCAAACTAGTATCGTCACTTTCTGAAAATGAGTTCAAATTCATCACATCGTCAGACACAACAGCTCGGGATACTGCATCGCTGACTTGTTCCAGATCACACACCAGACTACTGTCCATTTTCTTCGAGTCAGGCATGCCTAATCTACGAGCAACTTCAACCTTCAAAGCTTCCAGCAAAGCATTCCTAATTAAGCCAATCAACTCCTCTTTTTTAGCATCAGCTTGTTTGATAGAATCATCTATTTCATTAAGCTCTTCAGACTGCTGCTTTTCAAATCTTGAAAATTCAGTATCTAATATTATGTAGGATGGTTCGACCGCTTGCTCCATATCACCTTGTTCTGATTTAGCATTGATAATATGACTACTTCCATTGATGCTCCGGTTTTCTCCACTTTCACCTACAGTATTGTTCGCATTTCCTGCTTGATCTAGCATTTTCCACCGACCTTCTTCTGGGTCAAGAAATAGATCAGTTGTTGAATTTAGATCTGATGATTTCATTATTGGTGACTGTGCAGAAAGATATCTATGGAGATATGTTGCATATGGTGGCCCCCAATAAGAGTTCATAACTACGTTTAATGGAAACTTTTGAACACAACCAACCATATTAAGGTTCTTACCATCTATATAATTACCCCCTGAATTACATTCTTCAGACTGACTGATACTGTTTTCTCCTGATGATGCAAATAGCTTATCCTCGCCCCACTTATCTTCAAGTCCCTCATGAGTCTCAGCAGCTACTTCATGTAAATTGTTCTCAACTTGATTACATGGTTGACTTGCATTTGATACTTCAGCTGGTCTATTGTCACTGTCCTCTATGCAATCATATTTTGTTTCATTGATGGGAGGGAAGTCATGGGATGCAATTCGAGATTCCTGATCCTCAATTTTATTTACTTCATCATCAATTTGGGATTTTTGATCCTCAATTTTATCTATTTCATCATCATTGCTCTGGTTGCTCGTTTTCTCTAATTGATCAATCATATTCTCTATGACTCCAAAAACGCTATTAACAGCCATTTGTGTCGAGTCATCAAACCCGGTTAAGGCTTCTAATGCCTGAGTCACATTTATTGAGGGGGACTTAGAAGACGGATGTTGTGACCAGGATTCTTCTGATTTAGTGGAAGAACTTTGTATATTTTGATCTACCATATCCTGAGTAACTTTCTCTTCTTTCTTTGTAATTTCATTCCCTGCTTTTTCTGTCACCTGCTGCACAGAAGCGGATGAGCCATCTGACAATGCTTCTTCAGTGTTAGTAGATGAAATTTGCTTATTTTGATCTACTGCAGGATCCACTTTTTTTGCTTCATTGTTATGGACATCATTTGCATCGCTTGCAGCCACTTGATCATATGCAGAGTGCTTCTCAGTTATTTCAGAGCTTTGATTGACCTTCTGCTGCTCGCCTATAGCCTCATCTATCCTCGCAATTCCTTTCTCAAATTTGTTAGGCTGGTTTGACTTACCTGCTACTTCTGCCCCAGCTTCAACATGTCCAGAATCTGGGGCAGACTTTTCCTGAGAAGACTCACTTCTCTCCTGAGTGTTGTTATTGCCTGAATTTAAGCAGGCCAAATCATCTTCTGCTTTTTCCTCACTGCCAGTACCCCTTTTACCTTGGATCCTTGACTTCAGCTCTGATGTTAAATTAGGAAGCCATCCAATCCTTTTGAGACCATCGATATTTAAGTTTGTACTCTGAGTTTGCAGAATCTCAGTAACAGCAGATGTAAGCTTTCCACGTACATCTTCAGGCACAGCTCCTTCCAGAGCTTTCATAAGTGTTTCTCCTTGTTCCACGGCAGTAAGAACCTGGAGGAAAAAACACAAATAATTAAAAATGCTAGCCAACACCAAAATTAGCAGAGATAGACATTGTAGAATTTAGCTTTTAAAAACTCAATGTTACATATGACAGAAATTTTATAGAATTCAAAAAAACATCTTATAAATGACTGACATTCCAGCAGAGATGCAATATACCACCTAGTTTAAAAAACTTTTACAATGCAACTACTCTCCATAAAGAATAAGAACTACTGGGCTAAAGATGTGGATCCAGAGCAGATCATACACATGGGAGCATGACACATGCATATAGAAAGATGTAAGCAAAATGACACCACTAAGAATTAAAAGTTACTCCACAAGACATGGATATATAGGTTCTCATGCATGTTAATATTCTTTGCTCAAGTAGCATTATCTCCTCTATGTTAAAGAAACTATATATTAGATTATAGCAATTCCATAACTTCTGAATACTAGAGGTGCATACCTAATGGAAAGCTTTCATTCTGCCACCAGAAAGAGCTTAATATCTCCACTAAAACAGTTTGTCCAGATTTTAGATATACCTATAAGCAAAGTTTGCCGTCTCGATACCGGACTTTGTACCTATACCATCCTATTACAGTGTCGGTATACAGTACGATACGAGACCGTGAGGCATACTGAGTGTCGGCATGGTACAAGACTGCATACTAGTATGGTATGCCCGGCACAGTATGATGCCATCCGATATGGCAAGCTTTGCTTATAATATTGTATTTGTGAGTGAACCACCACATTGGAATAAAGAAAATTTACTTTGCAAATTGATACACAACATTTTTAACTTGTTTAAAGAAAATCATAATATTTATATACAATGAAGTTAACATTGAAAATGCACCCTTTTGTATTGTTGTATCATTTTGGAGTGGAGTACTTTGTCTTTCTGCTTCTGTAGACATTCACTATGAGTCAACAAAAAGCTGGTCTTCAGAAAAACAGTAAAATGTCATGGTCACTCAAAATTTCTCAGGTAGCACTAGAACAATGCAGTAATAACACCATCATTCTTCTCCTAATCACAAAACATGGTAGTAAAAATCTTTGGCTTTACTCTCGTGAAATGAGAATCGCTATTTACTCATGCAGCTACATAATGAATAAAGCATGCTTCCTCATCTAGTGAATGCAAATGATAAGTATCAACTCCAAGAACAGACAAAAAAATCTAATGATACATATTGCAAGATTCAGCATGCCCTTTTCACATTTTGCACAACTGGGCATAAAATATTCAATTCAATATGCATGTCATTGTATTCCAAATAAAAGGAACATAATAACATTTAGTTTCAAACTATTTCTTCAGTGCAACATGTTTTCTTCTTTCCATTGCATAAGCAAATCTATAAATGAACATTCGGCATATATCTCAGTCTAAGTTCTAACTAAATTTTAGAATCATGAATTTTCAAACTATGTTTTATTCCTTCCATTGCAATAAGTACATCTATAAATGGGCATTCAGCATATATCTCAGTCTAACTAAATTTTAGAATCATAAATTTTCCAACAATTAGATTTATTATTCTGAAACAACAGTGCATAATAATTGTACTCATGTCAGAAAGAGACGTTGCAATTATAGCTATACCTACCTTTTGCTTTTGTTCATCATCTAGTGTCCCTGGTGTAGTAACATCAAGCATATTCATGACTGCAGCAGCAGTTTGTAATACTTGGCTATTTTCACTGTCCATAAGACCATCTCCTTGTATGTCCCAACTGGCATTAACTGCACCATTGGGCTGCAAGGCTTCAACATTTTTGTCCGTATCTATTCCTGCATTATCATTTTTCTGCATTTCACGCAACTCATTTCTTGATTTTGAGTGACTGTTAACTTTATCTTGAACTGCACCATCACCTTCTTTGAGTACATTATCATTTTTCTGTATTCCATTTGCACTCTTACGGCCTAAAAACAATCGAGATGGATCATAGCTCACATGGAAACTACTTCCATCTGAAATACTTCTCTTTGATGCTATGCCATCAACAAATGCTAAGCCTTTTGAAGGATTGATCGTAATATCCACATCTTTTAGAAGAGGATGGCGACCTTTCAAAAGTGCAAGTTCCACTGCTGAAAGCCACTGCACAAGTAGCATGCATATACATAAGATATTACTAGAGTTTTATACCACGAGCTTAAAAAAGCATGTACAATATAATCAGGAAAACATGTATGACAAAGTGAAAGCAGCCATCATGGTAGGCAACATCACTTGTTCTCAAAAGGGGGATGTAATCTGTGGCAATTTTGAAGTGACACCTGCCATTCCATGATAGCTTCCTATAACAGTACACATCACTTGTATTTCCAACTGAAATTTTATTGAATTTATCAGCACCCTTTCTCTAAGTAATAGCTAAATAATTAAATCAAGTGGTAAACTTTTCATCCGCTCAATTCATTATTACAGAATAAGAGAAGGTTAATTTGGTGGATGATGAGAAAGAAGCAACTACTGCATGGGTATATTTATATTGTTAAGGACATCTACAAAAAATGACAAGTTTATAAACTTTATAAAGAGAGAACACAGAGATCTCCATGATAGCAAGGCCTCCATAGAGTTAGCCTCAACCTTCTGCCTTTTTACACTTTGAGACACCAAGGCAAGGTCTTAATTTTAGGTCAACCAGAGTGCCGAATTGCCATCCTACAAACAGAGGGATTCATCGGTATGTATTTGTATGATTGGAAAGGGAGAATGAAGTAAAGAAAAATATGAAATCATAACAATATAGACTACTCAGCCTTATTTAGAGAAAAAAATTATAAGGCCATCATCAGTCAATAATATAATATGAACAAGAATGAAGGAGATCAACGAGCACAAAGTGATAGTAATAGAGAGGACAAGATGCATATTTAGTAAAACTAGGAGGCTTATAACTGAATCAAGCACAGCAGAAGAAGGTTATGAATGAACCCACTTGCCAGTAAGGAGCATGAAACTATTTGACATAATCTAAATATGTACAGATGTCTCAAGTGCTGAAGGGGTTGTAAGTACAGGTCCGAAAGACTGGAAGCAGTTGGGAATGCCTATAAAGTCTTGAATGGAAGTAGTGAGGAATGATAGGAAGAAGCATACCATTTTAGAAAAAATGGCCTTGGGTGGAAATCAAAAAAGAACTAAGGTTAGTATAGTTGACACCAATTAACAAGTTTGCTATACTTCTAATGTTCAGCTACTTAGGATTTTCATGCTTCACAACAAAGACCTTCCATGTAATTAAGCAACTTGAGATGATAGACACCAACAAAGCAAACAGGAAAATAACATCTTACAAACAATCTTTTTTGGCAGTAAAGAGGATGATTTTTAAGAGAACTTACAAAAGAAAACCAGCTTAAAAGCACTTGCATTTGCAAAAATTGTTCCAAGTTTAATACCAGTAACCCACTACTCAGACTCTCAATCACAGATTCTCCATGAATCTCTGAAATCATATAAACACCTATGCATATAATTTCTATTTTTCAGTGTACAAAGCTTTCTCCAACATGAAGAAACGAAGGCGTGTGGATTCCAAATTTGAAACATAAAGATGAACATGATCATTTACCTCAATGGCTAGATTTTGGCACCAAAGAATAGCAGATCTCTCAGTTGTGACAATAGTTGAAGGCAAACAAGAACAAAGAAGAAGACTTGTAAATGGATTTTCTGCTATTGAGCTGCGTGGAACAGAGAAAAGTGGTACAGTCCCATCATCAGTCTGCATGGTAGAAAATTCAATAATTATAAAAAGAAAAAGAAATCTGAGGAATACAGCATACACATCTTAATTCTTCAGAATTAAGATAAATAATGGATTCAATTATACGAGTGACTAACATACAAAAAATACACGTAATATGATCAGAAATTGAAACCAATTTTGAGTTGAAAAGATGTCTATCATTGTAACAGCCTTACTTTGGAGAAGCTGAAAATCATATTGTGGCATAAATAATCTCGGTATGCTACAATTGACTGTCAATTTTACATCACAAATCATGACTGACTTTTGTTGCCATTAAAATACAGTTTAAGCACGTAAAAATGATGATCTACTAAGGTACATAGATAGCTGAAATCAAGCAAAGAGAAAACTGTGCATAAACATACGTGCCACCAATCATCATGTATATTATATATAAAAATGACAGTTCAGAAATCAGGGAATAATCCTTCTTGATTCTGTCGGTCTTTTATACGAGAATATCTGTCCTATTTATCTTAAAAATATGTTAATTACCCTCAATAACTTTCTCTAGTCTCTCTCCTCCTTTCCCAATCAAATCGGACACCTTTAATAAAACTCCCAAACAGAGTGGACTCTGTTACTCCCTCTAATTCAACCCCCAAATGGATTGGACTATTCGGTTCAAGTTCTATGCTATCACTTACTCTCTCTTCTTTCTCCCCTCAAATGTGCATTGCATGTGCCCTTGTCGATAGAGTCAATTGAATAGGCTGTTGAAATCAAGCTGAGTGGGCAAGAATAAACATAAATGATGCTCATCCATCTAATGATCTTATTAAATGCATGGACAAACTTGATCAGAGTGGAAAGACAAAGCTGTCACATCTATCTAGACAGAGTGGAAAGACAAAGCTGTCACATCTATCTAGACAAGTGTAAGAGTTCGTATTTTAAGTCACCTAATACTCCTTTTTTTTTCAATCGACAACAAACTAATGAAGACTAATCCATTTTTGTTATAGAAGTGATAACTAACAAGAGTGCAAACTCTTATCATATCTTAGAGATCCATGACAAAATCTATGCCTAGCTGTTTACACTACATTAAGACTGATTGTGATCTAAAGGCCGATATATAAGAGAGGTGCAGGCCGATACACCAAGGTTGCAGGCTGAATGAATTTGGAGTAGGCTAAAGGAGCAAGAGTTATCAGCCTATAACGACCCCTTAGAGGAGCAGAGTCCAGAGATGGTTGGCTAGCAGCTATGATTACCCATGTGTGGGAGAAGTGGGTGTCACACGTATCTTACCACTAACCAGACAATAAGAGGAGTGAGATAGTTATGTTACCACTACCTAGAACATGGGGGAAGTAGTAAACTACTCAAAATATATGAGTAGTGGAGGAAAGATAACTACCATGCACGACAATAGTGATCTGCCTGGTGCAAAACAATAAGCACAAGTATCCAACATGAGTAATACTACCCATCTTACCAGTAGAAGGAGCCATCTACAAATATCAATTGTAATGTGAACAAAAGACTTTTGACCTCATCAATGAAATCAGTTTCCTTTACCTTTAGATTATCTTTACTTTAACTTTTTTTCTCTTAGTTTACCTGTAGGATTCTAATTTACCCATAGGAGTAGTGGTAGAATACTTTGATTGTAGCCCCGACCATGTCCTATCCTACCTTATCCTTCTTTCAAACAGACAGCGCAATGGTAGTGAAAGTCCTTGAAGGTTAAGGCGCCTAGACCCTTGTTACTTCCATCATCATCCTTTGATCATCCTATTTCCCACTAAACTAACATCGACAGTAGGCCCACACATCTACTATAGCCTAGCCACCAGACTTGCCACCCCTCTCCATCAGTATCAAGATTCCTAGCATGCCTGTCTCTCTCAGATGGTCAAAGTGAGAGCTGCCATCAACAAGTTTCTTTGGCACACTCCATGAGACGTGTTCATCAATACCAGCTTTGTGAACACGCAACTAGTTGTAAATTGTGACTAGCAATTGGCCGATTGCAATGGGCCAATAGCCAGTCACCAAACCTGAGCCCAAACTAAACTCTTGGACTTGGGTCCAGAAAATGGGCCCACTAATTTATTGGGTTGGATTTGGGTCCTCAATTTGAACACAACATTAATGGATAGGGATTGAACTTAGGATGATACATGTCACAAAAATCCACTAACATATGTATGTATGTGGTATCTTTATAATACAAACAAGGTGTAAAGAAAACAATTGACACCCAATGCAAGTTTTAATAATCCAAGTTGCATTTAGAATGCGATCGATAAGATTTAAAATGTTTATGAAGGTTTATATCCCAATATTAGGGTGAATCCAGGTCTACATCTAGGTCCACGTTGTATGATTTCAGAATTGTATGGTACGGACCGAAACAACCATTAACAACAAGAACAAGAAAAAAGGTGAAAATGAATTTTAAAAAGATTGGCATCCCAACATGCCAAGACATCCCAAATGTCAAGATGCAGCCATGTTGGCTTGTTCCTAACAAGATGGACCAAGATCTAGTTTAGAAAGACTAGGTCGCGAACATATCTTAGAACCTGGTCTCTCTTAGGTCCGATTTGGTCCCGCTAGGCCAAATTGGGTCCTTGATCCTACTGTGAATAAAAAATCATATGTTTTGGAAATCTCTTCACCATGATTAACTCCTCCTAAATTTACAGTTCTAACGTCAACCAAGAGTTGAGGGAAAAAATCTAGAAATGAAATCATTAACCATTGAACCATCTTGCTCCCCTATGTGATGCTTACTATTTAATATTTCAGGTGCATCCAATAACTTGAAAAAACATGATTATGAACTGATATCCAATAATTTCTGGGTCTACTATTGGGTATTGCTATAGGGTTGTAGACTGGGAATGGGTTTCGATTCCAGCCCATCACATGTATGTTAGATTTGGGTGTGGATATAACCAAATTAGAAATGAATCCAAGCTGTTGCTAACGTCTAATTGTAAGGAAAACAGCATTGAATAAGTATATGGAGAAAACTATCCGTCTCCTTGTCTCCAGATACAAAGAAAAGACTGCATCCAGAGTCAACTTATAACCATAAAATTAAGCTAGACAGACTCAAGTTATCTAGTATGCAGCCGATACTGAGTTCTGCACCTAGCTGATCAAAAAATGATAAATCCTTACGCAAATAATGGCCTCAGCTTAATGGGTGGCTCTTTCAATATTGTTCAATGAGAATATAAATTAAGTCATAACTTACAAAACCTAGCTAACAAGTGAGCCAAGCACAAACAGAAGTTCATCATCAGCTTGCAATAGTAAGAATAGACATGGACATGGCATGAGAATCAGCTCATTTGTATAAATCATGAGCCACCTGGATATGTATAGCTGAGGTTGGCCCTAGCTTGAGCTAAACTTCTACACAGCCTTGACTTGACCAAGCCGAATTCAAAAAACCAAAAGCTTAGTTTAGCTTGTCAGCAGCCCTATGAAAACCAGAGCCACAAGTCAATAAGATCAAGCCACAGACAGATTTCCCAGCATATCCACATTCATGTGGTTTCAGCATAATACAGCCATTCAGCAATAGCCATGAGGTCTGATTAATCTTATCATCCTGCACTGAATCTATTAAAGATCACAATCATCTGGCAAATAATTTGCTTATGAAAACACAGGCCCCCAACCCATGACATTCAGTCAGATGCATGCTAAACAATGCATCAGAGGCTTGAGAGTTCCAATACCCACTATAAAATGTTACCATTAGGAAAAGTGCTGACAACACAGCCTAAGCATATACATGAGTATCTTAAATGTAAACAGCAAATTCTATCCCTTCCAATTGGATCCTGATCCATCCAGGGTTATCTATGAGGAAAAATCAATAATTGCTCATGATGGCACGCATCTCAGTTTAACTATCCTTGAAATAAAAGTGAACAATGCTAGCCAGGAAAAGGATCTCCATTCAGTAAGCAGATAATTCATCTCATTCAATAATGTATGAGTTTAAGAATCATACCTGTATAAATAGGACAGGGATCTTCAAGCTGCTAACTGACTGCCTTGTACTGATCTTTGAGTAGAAATCCTCAACAGCATGACAGCCATAAGAAATCATCGATACAGCTTCATCAAAATCACGAATAGATGTGGCTGATAAAGCTTTTCCAACATCAAAACCTTTAGCTTTTCCTTGGAAGAGCTCCTGAAAATATGGAAGTATCACTTGTCTATGATTGATACCACATTAAAGGTGTTATACAAATCGATGTATTTTGATAAACATGCTTCACTTCTACTTCATGGAAAGAAATTCCTTGTCCAAATTATAAAAAGGATTTCCTTCATTAGAGTACAATTGACAACAAAAATAAAGTCAGTGTCTAAATTATTTGAAGCAATTAGCAACCTTATTAGATTGAAGAATATCTATCAATCCACTTGTGAGCTTTTGGTCCAAAGCAATATGATGAGGGAATGACCTCGTGGCTTCTGCTAAGTCAAAAGGATTGTCTATGCAAACAGCAGCTGTAAGAGGAGTTGTCTCTTCCACTTCAGCAAGATATTTTGTCAGCATATTTGCACCATAACCCCAGCCAACGCCCATCAATGTTGTCCAGGGTCTTAATCTGTTGATGAATCCGATAGCTGTGCAGATATCATCGCTGTCAGCAGCTGTAAATAACCTACATAAAGCAAGTAGTAGAGAGGTCCTACAATTAGAAAAGCCTAGCTCTTAGAAACAAGCTTATACAGTTAACAAAACGATCAGTTACTTAGCAAGTCATGGTCACAAGACTCAATGGAGAATTTAACAATCTGTTGCATCTGGCAAGTCAAAACACAAGAAACAGACATAAAAGGGGGTGAAGAAAAAGAAAAACACCATATTGACTCCTATTTTACAGAGATACGTAAGTGTAATTTACAGCCAATATATCAGCGAAATGCTAGAAAAGAATTTCTGAAATTTAAGAATGTTCTGAAGCAACAAATATCAGTGTCAGCACAATGTCTTCTTCATTTGCTAGCAAAAAGATTATGAAAATTTAAGAACATTCCAAATTAACAAAAAATAGTATTAAGCTGAGACCCTACAAACACATCCATTCCAATAATGCCTAAATAGCTCCAAAGAAATGTTTCCTGGTCCTAACAGGACTTTCAGCTGGTCTATAACAACCCTGAGACTCTTTCAACAGAATTGAACCCAAAGGACTTTTAACCAACCTCATATGCCAAAACATGCAAAACTGCACTTTACTAAACATATATGCATTCAAACTCCTATGAGAACTCCCTAATTTAAAAAATAGTACAAATCCAAAAGTACAATAATTTAAAATTTTATTCCAATACCATTTCCCATACTAACAAGCTTGACAAAAAAAAAATGTAAGAAGAGAAAAGGTAACCCACAAAGCTCATATTCTCTTTGCAGTGGAAAAAAATAGTATAGATTTTCTTAACATTGAGATTTACTTAAATGTTAAATGGAGCTTTTTCATAACTATCTAGCCAAGGAAGGCTGAACCATTCGATTTCAGTTTGGGCTTTTTCATAGCAGTCGGGTCGGTTCAGCTCCTTTGAAACCTCCCAAGCCCTCTAAGGTCCTCCCTCTCCCACTCTCTCCCCCTCCCCCCTCCAATCCTGCTATGATAGGAGTTTCAAAGCTCCATCTCTTGTGTCCCTCGCCTGGTCACTCCTGCTTGTCGTACTTGCTCGGTCACTCATCCCACTTGCTCGGTTGCTTGTCGGGTGTCAACATTGACCAATACCTAGGTAAGCCCCTCCGCTTCTCTCTCCTTTTCTCCCCTTCCCATGCTCCCCCCCCTCTCTTTTTCTCTTCCTCCCTCTGCATCTTGCTCTCCCCCTCCCTCTCCCTACTTCACTACGCTCCAGCATGGTATGATACAGGCCTATACCATACCGAACCGATCGCCGGCAAGTACAACTTTGATACCAATTCAACAAATCTTGCATCTAGCCGTTTCCAACTACTTGGAATCAACGTTATAAATCTTCATTCACCAAGTATTCCCGTGGTTATTTTAACGTTCCTTATTAGACTTTTCCTCAGTTATGTTTATCACTTTAAACTTAATTGTATTTTTGGTCAAATTAAACTAATTGCAAGGATAACCAAATTTTCCCCAAGATCATCCGCTGCAACTTATTAACAACCCAAATTGCTGGCACTTCATGGTTATGTTAAACTACATATAATGCAAACATGTAGCATGAAGATCAGTGCAGCTGAAATACATTCAACTCTTTCTAGAGCATATGCCCTTTGGCCTTTATGTTAATGTGTCATACTCTGCAACTTTTAGAGATACGTGGAAAGCTGGTCTTTCTGATAATAAGTCCAGCCCACTATAATGGCATCAGAAATGGACTTCTATTGTTTCTGGAGCTTGGTTAAGGTTGTAAGCATAATTTACTTTGTGAAATGTTGTGTTTCTTGTATCCTTGAGATATATTTGGTATTGGGATCAACTAAAACACATTAACAAATAATAACATTAATTTCTATTATATAATATTTAAAAGCATTGAATATGCACAGTTAGTTTTACATATTATTTTCCTATGCATCCCTATATCTCCTCTATTCCTTTTTCCATGTCAGCCACTTGGATGCATGTCTAAATCCAACCCTCAGGTCTATCTCCATGCAACCCCAGTATTTTATTGTTAATGAGCTTCCTTTAGAAAACTTCTCTTCAATAAGGTATCATTGGATATCATGTTTCTCTGGTGAGAGAATGGCACGTTGGCCTTTTTAAGGATCTACTGTTATAAGTTGAAAATTACCAAAAAAACCATTTTGAAGCGCGACTCTGCTGACTGCAAATAGATCAGCTTCTCTTCCTCAAGCAAGTAATACAACAGAAATCACATTACCTGACAGCAACAGCTTCACACAACTGAAAAGCTGCCAAACAAAGATATATTATACAAATTTGACTCACTTTTCATGGATGTGCCAACAATAAACCTATTGTTTGCACATGTCTTTTTCCTTCTGAGACAGCAAGGAAGTGAATGTTGAACCTCTGAGTAGGAAGGAAAAGACTGGAAACAAACTAAATTTGTGTCTTTCTTTCTTTTATTTTGGAGATAGAACAAATGCAGTTGCTCCCAAACCTGACTTCCATGCACCTAGACAGCTTGAATTTCTTCATTCTGCTTATCCCCTCTAGTACCCATTCCCATGATGGCTCCTATCATTATTGCTGGGGCCACAAATAGCTGCCCAAATATTCTCAACCTTTGAAGGCATCAGTCCTCCTTTTTTGGTGAGAAGTTATATTTGTTTACGACTTCCGACTTCCATCGAGAAGATTGATGCATGATACGTGTATTGTCTTTAATCATCATGTAAAAGCATCATGGTCTAGTCTATATATCACTTGGGCTGAATCTCCACAGTATCACCAAGCATTCATATATCGACTCTTCAATAAATATCTAATAGGAAAGTACAGGATTTTGGTGTTTTTCACTCCATACAATGGATATCAGGCCTCAATTAAATCAAAAATTTAGCAAAATCGCTACCTTGCTGTGGTTAGTGGGGAACTGGCGCATCCTCTGGGGTTCATAACAATCGGGAAATACCCATGCTTGAGGGCATCAATAACAAACATTCTCACATTTCTATCCATGCTTCCCTCGGTCACCCCTGGCACGATGACCATCGTCGTGTCCAGGCCATGCTCCTTCGCGATGTCCAAATTGTCCGGCCAGTCCAATGAGATCACCCCTCCATCCTCGGTTCCTACGCAGACCCTCTGGTACGAGACCTCATCCTCCTCGATCTTTTCATCAGTCCCCAACCTCGCCGCCGGTATCCTCCCCCGGCTCAGATTCACGTAGTGCCGTTCCTCCCTCACCAGCCTATCGTTCACGCCCTCCAGCAGCTCGCCGCCGTCCTCGAACGACACCGAGGGGCACCGGAGGAGAACGCACCTGTTGAACGGCGTCGGGCTCGTGAATAATATCCAATCCCCAACAACGGCATCGGGGACCCCGCCTCCACCTCCACGGCGGCTGCGGGAGGCGACGTAAAGGGCGGCGCCGGAAGCGAAGCCGAGGACTGGCGCGAGGAGGTCGAGGGAAGTGGGGGAGGGGAAGGCGGAGACGAGGTTGTGGAAGAGGTCCTCGAGCACAGAATGCACCCGGAGCGTCGGCCGCCGTCGGCGAAGCCGAACGCTCCGGTGGAGAAGGGCCGGGTTCTTGACGGGGAGGAAAGAGTACCGAAAATCGATAGGGGTTGAGATGGATCGGAGGATCATGGGAAGAGGGTTTTGGATGGAGCTATGGTTTCCAGAGAGCTCCAAGAAACCCGAGAAAGAGGGAGAGAAATGTGGGGTGGAGGATGGGCGGGGGAGGCGGAGGGAGGAGGAGAGAAGTCAAGGAGACGCGGGAAGAAATGGGCAAACCTCGCGAGTCCAGCGTTCGCAGATACGTTTATTGGATGCCGCGTGCACCGCCGGGACGAACCAGGGTCGCTCGTGAGGCGGTGTTCCATCCGACCATCCACGACTGGATAGCGCTGCACGGGTTGCGGCTATTTGCGAGCGCAGGGTATTGCGAGGTGGTGACGAGCGGGCCAGGCGGCACGTGGAGGAGATGGTGAGCGGAGGCATAAATTAAATAAAATGACAAAAGTGCTGCTGGCGTTGACGTGTCAGTTTGATTGACGATATTGCCCTTAACATTGTAATGTATTATGTACACCCCCAACGGTTTTGGTAACGGTAAATTGAATTGGACGCAGGAGGCTCCTTGCACCTTACCCGGTGAATGCGGTCAGGGGATATGGAAATGGAATGGGGGGTGCTCTCGTAAAATAGAAAAATTGGAAATGCAAAAAAAAAAAATTCTAAGTAAGTTCAACAATGTCCACTATTCCATTATTGCTAATCTGTTAATGATAACGGTAATGGTTATATCATTATTTTTGTTTGTCTAACATAAGCTCTTATGAGATTTAGTAATAGATGTATTAGCCTTTTTTTTTTTTTTTGTCATCAAAATAAAATTCAATATGATCGTCGATAATATATTATTATATAAATAATTAATCAAATAGAATATCCTTTTAACTTCTGAATAAATAGAAAGATATATTTAGTCATGCAATAATTTTCTATTCATAAATATAGTTATACTTGTGTATGTTAAATGTTTTATCTTTACTTCATTGATTGTCTTAATTTACAATTATCTCATGAATTGAATCATACCAATCCTTGATTTTCATTTTGATAGTTAGATTTTTTTCTTTATTGAATAAATATCATTATATTTTTGTAATTAGAAAAAAAATTAAGATTTATTTAAAGTAATAATCTTAGAATATAAGAGTTAATGACTTATGAAAATTACCATAATAGAAACTTATCTCCCTTCTAAAATAAAGGAGATATGATACCAATAAAATAAAATATGTATCTCTTAGAATATAAAATATCCTAGATGAGATGTAGGTGCAAGACTAAAAGTGGCACGTGCCTCATGCACATTTTTGGAATAAAAAATATAAGTAGAAGATGTTATCGACAATGGGTTTGAACCCCAGCTTTAAATTTAGTTTACAATAATTGAAATACATAAATTATTGAATTATGTAAATATATCCTATTATGGATGTAGTTATTTACTTATTTTAGACGAGTTAGGGCATTTTTATAAATATTTCTTATAGAAAAAACCTTTTTCCTTTCATTAAAAAATGAAGGAAAAGGAAATATACTTCATTTTATCCTTTGATATTTTCAAAATGATATTATTTAGAATAATTAAAAGTATCAATAAATTATGTAATCTTTTAAAAAATATAATTATATTATAAAGTTTATGTAAACATAATTTATGATTATTTTTTTAATTTATACTACAATTGAAGAACAGTATAAAAAAAATAAATCCATATAATTTAGTAAAATTAAAGATTAAAAATTTATCAATATCATGCATAGTTTTCTTCAAAACTATAATTGTAAATTTATGACATATTTTTATTTTTTTATGAAATTTTAATTATATTAGAAGTCTTTTATAAAGTAGCTTAGATAAGAATCATGGTCTTTTTTAATGCCATAGACTTCATGTAACCCACCTAGATTTCATTAACAAGATAAAATTATAAAATAGAGAGATAAGGGAGGGGAATTGAGTAAAATAGCTGAAAATGATGAGAAAGAAAAAAAAAAAGTAAAAAGATCAAAAGAGTAAAATCAAAAAAAAAAGTGTGGTACTTTCTCAAAAGTAATCATTTATTTTTGCATTCAGATAGAATATAAATATAGATATAACAGAATAAATTAGAGATTTATGAAAAATTTTTTTAACATATTACATAGATTTCACGAAGCTTGCCGAGTTAATATGAGTTAGTGTAACATTGGTCGAATTGTCTCTAATCGAAAAATGTTGGACTTATATATTAGTATTTTTATGATACAAAGAAGTTGATTTTTACCATATAGTTATGACAATACATTTGTTCACAATTTATTGTAGAAATAAAAAGAGGATAATTTTTGCATTGTTTTAAAAGCACCCGTGGTTTTATACAATTTTTAAGATTATACACAAAATTTACTTTGACGTCGTATACAATCAATGTCTTTCAAATCTATTATATAATGATGTCTCTTGTACCTTAAATTTGTCTTATCTAATAAATTCTAAAAAGAATCTTCTTCTAATACATCTTCGTATACACGAAAGCATTCTCTGTTCCATTCTCTTGTTATTCCTTACTCCACAATTTAACTATTAGCAATATGAGAAAATCTATTGGTTTGAGTACTTCTAAATAGATTAATATAAGAATACTAGGAAGTGTCAATCAACCAAGGAAATATAAAGTATAGCCACAAACTCATGCCGACAAAAGCATCAGTAAGATCTCACGTAGTGTTGTCATATTTTATTTTATCTATAGGTTGACCATGATTTAGGTTGCTTCAAGAATTGTAATATAATGTCTAGTTTTTATTTTACCACTCAAATAAGGTCTTTGATTTACCAAATAAGTAACAACAAACTTTATTCAATCTATATTTATATAAATTTGTTAGACTAAAATGCATAAGACGACTTCAAAAAAGTTTTCTTTAAGGTTACATACTTATGATTATACCAGCAAATAGGAGGTCGGCTCATCACTCAACTTCTCCTACTTAATTCCTTTCAAATACTCAGAACTTTGGAATGGGTTTCTCCTACTTCAAGGCTAAAGATAGGGATTAAAATGAAAGGCTATTTATAGAAGGCCAGAGACCAATGCATCAACTCAGTGGATTGAAATACAAAGTATTTTTCATGCTTCTTTTATCATATGGAGCAACAGAAATCACATCAAAGCAACCCCATAAAATGGTGGTACTATGGTGGCTATTCTGATAAAATAGTTGGCACTCATATGAACTATTTAAAATCTCTCCTCACCACACCCATATGTCTATGAGAGCGAAAGCTAATTAGTTCAAACCCCATTTACAATATCCATAAGAGCGAAAGCTGATAAGTTCAATTCAAACAGAGCTATTGATGGGTAAACTTCACCCCAAATCTTCAGATTGAAACCACTTAATCTCATTACTAGGTTCCACAGCAGATAAGCTGAGTTTATATATGTGATATTATGAGAAAAAATCAAGAATACTTGTCTTAAAATAAAATGGATGAAGTTCTTTTGATGGGATGATTAAATAAATGTCCAGGAACTATTTACCGACATATATAAGTCAAATAGAACCAGATTTGGCAAGGTAGGAATGGAGTTTGATCTTGAGTTGAGTATAGTGGTGGGCAGATTTATTATGTCAAAAATTGAAGAATGACTTGAATTTAAAATTTACTTTACTAAAATTTGTCATGGTGGTTCTAAATTATAGATTTCACAAATTTCTATAATAAATGCTCATATTTATCTAAGGTGATGTGGTGAAAATGCTAAGGTCCCAAATTTCATCTATGGGTGAGTTATGATGATTGAGTTGAATTGATTGAATCATTTGGTTGAGTTGAACAGATTATATTACAAGGATATCCTATTTAGGTAACAATGATCAAGGCTATTAAAATGATAATAATCCCTATTTTTCATCACCATCCAGGTTAGATGAGTAAAGGAAGAGAGATTTGCGTATGTACTCCTATGAATATTTGGTATTTCATATTTATCCCTCAAAAAATACTATTCCCATATACCCCTTAATTCATCTTATTTTTGCAACTATATAGCAAAGCCCCACATAGATTTTTGGATAATAGTTTTGACAAACATCCATTTTAAATGTAAAATAATTTTGTCAGCCTTCTGCATCAATTTTTTTTTTTTTTTTAAGTAAAAATGACCCTTTATAATACAAATTGAATGTTAATTTTTTCAAAAAAATCGATGTAAAAAAAAGTGACAGTTATTTTTCACTCAAAGAAAAATATCATTATAAAATAGAATAATGTTAGAAGTATATACACATGAATACATAGATATAAAGAGTATAGTTTCACTACATACATGTGTGCCCTTACGCGCATGCGTGTATAGAGCAGATCTTTTGCTAATAAAGCTAGATGCATATTGCTCGGATAATTTATTAGCAACAACACTTTCAAACTTAAAATAATTTAATTTATTATATCGATCTTTTCTTCTCTTTTCAATTTTTTTTTTGAATAAAACAAAAATCTCAATTCACACCTTCCACCTTGGTATATTAATTATAAATCCTTTAATCATCCCCCTCATGCAAGCTTTGACCTTTAGTAATGCACAATTTGCATTTAAAATAATTATCTTCTGTGCACAACCATCTCAATATTTTATTATTTTTCAATATGCATCATTCTCTTGGTGGTAGTGGGTATCATCTTAACCAATAATTTGCACATGAATCATTCCCATTATTTAATGAGCTCGTATGTTTCCATTGATTGTAGGTCAAGTATGACCATTTCAACAAGTATAAAGGCAAAGAGGACTTGTACATAAGCATCTATTACATATATGACATGTATTATTAGTGAAAGATACATGTCTAATTCACATTGCGACAAAAAAGTGAAAGAGAGAACTATTTTGCAATCAAGGTCATGGGAGGCAATTATGTATTGATACCATTGGATGGGTTCATTTGAGCTGAAACCAGAACAACTCAACTCAGCCCAAGTGCAATGTTCCTTAAAAAGAATCACATTTCACGAACTGTGAAAAGGTCTCTCCCGGACCTTCCACAGATGACAAAAAATGTTTTGCCTTCGTTTTTTTTTTAATACTTTTAAGCAAATATTATATTCGTTCACCACGCCCCCCAAAAATAAAAGGTTCACGAGTGTTAGCAATGGAAGGGGAAAAAAAGGTATATTTTTGTTCTATTCTAATTTTTTTTTTTTTTTTACTCTTCATCTCTCCTATTCGTTGGGTTTCTGTGGATCGAGGCGTCGCCCACCCTGTGGTTTTCCTTCGCTCTCACAATCACCCCGAACCTCCCAACCCCAATTCTTTCTCTCTCAGAAAAAGGGGCAAAAAAAAAAAAGACAAAGGGATAACGAGAACTCAGCAAAGTTCCTCGATTTCTCTCCTTCAATTCGTATCTTTTTGTGGATTTCGATCCGGGAGTTCGTCTCCAGAGATTCTCCACAGAAGATCTCGAGCTCTTTCGATTCCATTTGGCCTCCATTTCGCGATAAAAATCAATTTTTTTTGGGTGTGTGAATGGAAGAAAAGGTACTGGGGAGGAGGCGGTGAGGACGGCGGAGAGGCGAGAGGAGGAAGAAGGATGCTATATTTGAAGCAGCCGAGGGGGGAATTTGGGGGTCCGGCGGCCGGCGGCGTCGTGATCTCGTGGGGGATTTGGATGTGCGAGTGATCTGGCCCGAGCCTACGGCTCGGGATCCGGAGGAGATGGAAGCGGAGGACGGGGCAGCGGCTCGGATTGCCGACGAGCCCGATGCCGGGAGCTGCTGTCTCCAGAAATTTAGGCTATACGAGACTCGATCGGTGAGGACTTCTCCTGAAATGGCCCTCTTTTCCTTCTGTCTTAGCTCGACTCTGGTTGTTTTTGATTTTTCTGGCCGTTCAATGTCCTAAAAATGTGGACTTGTTCCCTTTTTTTCAAAAAAAACATTTTAACTCTTTATTCGTCATTAACATGTACGTAATCTAGAAAATCTTTTTTTTTTTTGGAAACTTTTATTTTTTGGAAAAAATTGAGTTTTGTAAATGTTCTGCACATCTGCGGCCGAGCACAATTGAATTTTTATACGAGAGAAATATTACTGACGGGCTTTTCAAGGTCGTTGCAATAAATGTATCATTAGTACCTTATACTTTTAAGGAGAGGTGTATATACGCCCTAGTATCATGCTAGTATGGTAACGCGTCAATAAAATTTTTAAAAAATTCTTCGTATATATCAAAGTAGATGTTCGAGATTCTCCAATTTAGTTTTACAAAAAAATGATTTTCAGACAAGTCTTTTAAAATACTGCAGGTTTACGATTAATTGCTATGAGTTTCATTGGAAATTATGAAATGCCTGAGAAGTCTTATTTTTGGAGGTGTTTTTGATAATTATTTGCTGCATTTGAGATTTATGTATATTGCCTTTTGACAGTTGCAATGTCATGGAAATAGTTTCAGAAGTTTGTTATATCAGTGGTCATTTTGTTGTTTATATGTTTACTTGGGAGGAGATTAGTCAGACATGCACTTGTTTTAAAAAAATAGATTTTTCAAACAAATATTCTGAAATAGTATAGTTTACTATTAATTGTCATAAATTTTGTGACTGAATCATGAAATGCCTTGAAAGTTCTACTATTGGAGTTGATTTTGATAAGTAACCGTTGCAATTTACATATATTGCTTTTTGGTGGTCATGGTGGCATTGAAATAGTTTTGGAAGTTTGTTATGTCAGTTTTCTTTTTGTTGTTTATTTGTTTACTTTGGAGAAGATTGGACAGACATGCACTTGTTTGCAAAAAAAAGATTTTCCACATAAGTATTCTAAAATAGTGTGGGTTTACTTTAATTTCATAAATTTCATTACTGCTTTATGAAATGCCTTAGAAGCCCTACTTTGGAGTTGCTTTTGATAATTATTTGCTGCATATATGCTTTTTGGTGGTTGCAATGCGGCTGAAATAGTTTCAGAAGTCTGCTATGTCAGTAGTTGCTTTGTCAATTTTATGTTTTTGTTTAGGAGAAGATTAGTCAGACATGTAAGCTGTATATCTACTAACAGTGTATCCATCATATTAAGCCAGACATGAGATTCTACTGCTATGCTACACTATTACATTTTGGTTGCTTCCTTTAATTAAAGTAGTTCATGAGGAAATTTAATATTTCTTGAACTACAACAAATTCCATTTATGATTCTTGCTTGTATATACTTGTGAACCTTAAGACGTATCTTAAAATTGACTGGAAACAAGATTTTTGATACCAGAGTTATAAAGATAAAGCAGATTTCCAGGAGGTGATTATTCTTTTTGCATTCCCACATCTATTTTGTCGATATTGCATGCTAATTTCTGACCACTTTATATTTACTTCAAAAAGATTGACTTTATCAGTCCTGTCTTATGTCATAGAAATTTTACATGATCGGAAGCGACAAAGGTAAAACATTGTGGAAAGTGTTAAAAATCGATAGATTGGAGCCTTCAGAGCTGAGCATCCGCGAGGACTCCACCACATACTCAGAGAGCGAATGTCGGGACCTATTGAGGCGAATACATGAAGGAAACAGATCCACTGGTGGACTAAGATTTGTCACCAATTGCTATGGCATTGTTGGTAAGTTCCTCATATTGTATCCTTTTACATTTCATGCTTGTGTTTCTGTTTGTTGTATCTCTTATTATGTTTTTTTTGATGAAGCGCTTTTTCCTTCTCAGGTTTTATCAAGTTCCTGGGGCCGTATTACATGTTGCTTATAACCAAAAGAAGGCAAATTGGTGCCATATGTGGCCATACAGTGTATGCTGTCACCAAGAGTGAAATGATTGCACTTCCAAATTCTACTGTACGACCCAATATGGCTAATTCTAAGAATGAGAACAGGTCATTTTGTCTGTTCTGCATTTATTTCAGTGAACAATGTGCTTGATACTTTTCGTGGAGAGTGGTCGTTGCATTTTATACCAAGACCTGTTGTTTTTGTGTATTTAAAAAGAATAATGTGATGGTAATTTTATTGGTGGATGTTTTTGATACTAACATAGACTCCAGGAACTTTTTTCTTATTTACTAAGAAATAAGAGACTCCAAACTTTTACTTTCCATTTTAAAACCCTATGTTTATTGATTATCCTTGAGTTATATCCTTCTCTAAATGAGTCAACATTCTTCAAATTTGGCTTGTCTTGTAATAGTGTCCTTAATTGCAATTAAGAATCTGTTGTTGTTGTTATTGAAAATTTTCAATGAAATGGTTTGTAACAGTTAACGTTTCTCCTTCTACTATATGTTGTTACTTGTTAAAGTTACTTGGGGCTGAAATGCTGGATTGCTTACTGCCTATGTATTGAGGCAAGAGGTTATATTAACATGTTTATTTGATACAGGATATCAAAGTTATGAAATTCAGGCTTTCTTCTAATTCTTGTAGCAGTAGAACCATTATTTTTTCCATTGCAGCAGCTTTCCTGTGGTTCTTTTGATTAAATTTTCTTTACTGACAATAATATTTGTTTTTGTTGATGGTGCAGATACAAGAAGCTCCTATCTGCAGTTGATCTCACAAAAGATTTCTTTTTCAGCTACTCATACCATATTATGTGTAGCCTTCAAAAGAACTTATGTGATAGTGAGACAGGGCAGATTTTATATGAAACAATGTTTGTCTGGAATGAGTTTTTGACACGTGGAATACGAAGCCATCTCAAAAATACTCGTTGGACAGTTGCACTGGTCTATGGGTTCTTTAAACAAGTAAGATTTGGTGAAATGATTTTATATGCTTAGAGAAAATATTGAAGAACTGATTATTTTTCTTTTTGTAAAAGAAAACCTCTTGATTTATCTTATAATGTTCTTCCTCAGAACAGGGTAGATGTATAATATGTGTGAATAAGGTCAGTCACAGTAGTTACAGATCATGTAATCATTATAATTTTTGAATCATTCTGAATATATGAAATGATAATCTGTCATGCAAAACCTTATTTAGTCACATAAAATTGAGCAAGCACAAGGTTTCTGTTAATTAACCATGTCAGATGAATGCTGAGCGATGCCATTTTTGTGTAGTTAAATAGTTGAAAATAAACACCTGGATTCGAATGCGTCATAAATGCTCTGTTTTACAAATCAAATTAATTTAGGTCGATATATGTGACATATTGATAGTACTATATGTCCACATATAAATACACATTCAATGTACTGTATTATTTTTGGAGATAAGATGCACATGAAATTTATATATTACGCAAATTTTGACATTGAAGTGTTAGCCTTTTCCCTTGTCATTGTCCAGATGAAAAAGCCAGCTTAAATGTCCTCCGAAAGATTAAAATATCATGCATAGTTTTTATGCTAGTCAAAGGTTGATATATTGTAATGCCTCTTGAGTATTGCTATGCGCCCACACTAAAAGGCATGATATTGCTAAAAGATACAAATAAAGGCTTCTCCAGATATATTAAGGAAATTCTTTTTCTGTTATAGCTACTTTTTTGATTATGTTATACAGTCAAGTAGATCCACTTTCAATATTCAACAATATTTTGGTTCTTCAATGCAAAACTTGATTATTCTGTGTCATTTGGGCAATGCATGTTGATGCTCATGAACATCTTTATTGTTCTATATTAAAGATATCTAACTCTCAAACTAATATGACCAAGAAATAATTAGATTAAACAAATAAGAGGAAACGATGCTGAAATCTTAATATGCTTAGATGTAAAACATGGGAATGGGATCTATCCACAGCCGTGAATCACCTAAAACAACATATAACGTATATAAAGCAAGTTTAATTCAAGAACATGGATATGTGTCCTCAACTTATATTGAATACTGAGGGTTGTAGATATCATTAACTGGTGCTGGTTCCACATGTTAGGCATCATGGACATAACAATGAAATTGTCGACAATGCATTTACTGATGCTCTTTCTCACTTTACTGCTGGAGGTTATCATATGCTTTGAGGCTTTGTGATATAAATTGATTACAACAGGTACTAAATAACCATTTGGGATTGTGGATTCTACGATCATTCTTGTCAGTTTGAAGTATGAATTGAATTCTCATTTTCTAAGGTTATTCTCCCTCCAAATGCATCATTCAAACCTGTATTCTATGGAGAATCATGTTTAAAAAGATCTGAGGAAGAGAGTGCAAAATAGCTCCTTTCCTATGAAAACATGGATTTTAGTAAGTACAGCTGTTAACACGTGCATGAACAGACACACTGCTAATTGACTAGCCATAAAAAATTGACTAACTAATTGACTAGCTGTAAGAATTTGACTAACTATAACAAATTAATAATTTGCTGGGTTGACTGTTGCGTAGTCTTTTAATCCTTTTATAAAAACAGGAAATTGAAACTTTTAGAAAATTAGAGGAACTGGAAGTACTAAAGAAGCATGTGGGCAAACTACTTGATGGGTTGACTGTTTGATTTTCCGAGTAATTGATATCCAGGCTCATACAAGGCAATAGGATGGATTCGTGATAGTAATTCCAGTAATATGTGAGTAAGCGAGCTCAGAAGGCTTTAGAGGCTGGAGCATTAGGAATACAGATCAGTTTTAAAGCTGATGTTTTGATCAAGTAGAAACATCTTGCAATTAAGGTACTCATGGTCATTTGCATGGATGTACTCATGGCAAAGCAGATCTTGTATTTTGACTTGACCCTGGGAAAGGATTTGAACTGCTAGACCTTGTTCTTTGCATGGATTCTAAAAGGAGTTTTAAGTAGTCTTCCATAGGATATCATGTCTTCTGGTTATAGTCTTGGGCAGTTGAGACCAAGTTACTTATGGTCAACCTGAAGCTTACAAGGGATATGTTCTTAATTTTAAGTCTTACCTGCTTGCCTTACTATTTTATGTCAATCTGCTTATTTTGCTTCTATTGTGTTTCTTTAACATAGTTCACAAGCTTAGAAGTTTATAAATAAGAGCTCACACATTTTGATGCTTATTTTTCTTCTAATTATTTCCCTGAGGTTCCACTTTTTTACTTTATGCTCATGGGTTCTGCATTGAGCTGATCCATGAGGTATGTTCAGCCACTCGGGCTCATTGGAAATTGCTTGGCAATAGTTCTGTATCAATAATTCATTTCCTAACTCTTATTCATTAACACGAGTCTCCTCATTGAGGTGATGGTCAAAAGATGTTAATAACACCAAGATATTGCATTTTTATGTGTCCATGAGGAATGTATTTATAAATATGTGTCACCATATCCTTATTCATTGTAGTACAAAATTAAAATTTTGAGGCTTTTGGTTTAGTTCTCGGTCAACTTGTTGTGTTTTACCAGTAGATCTTATTTTGCTAGAGAATATTGACAGCTTTATGTCTTGTAAATTCAGGCCAAACTCTCAATATCTGGAAAGAATTTCCGGTTGACACTCATTGCTAGGCGTTCACGACATTATGCTGGCACCAGGTTATTATGTGCTATGTTTTAATATTAGTTTTGTCTTTTTCTTTAATTTCTGACAAAGGCCTGATTGGGTTGACTTAAGGGTTTATATGAGGCTGGTTTGTTATCATATACTCTAAGTCAAGGATTCAAGTCTCAGCAGGACGTCCCGTGGGATATCGAGATAGGGTACCATACCATATGTCAGGATAGGACTATCTCGTTAGAGTTCCAATATTCCAATCGGAACGTTTTGGGACATCCTCTGTCTCAAGTGTCGGGATGGGGCGGGACGGCGGCGCGTCCCGTTTAATGAAAAAATCAGGACAGTTCCATCTTATGGGATTTAAAACCTTACTCAAGTACTATTTCATTGTTATCCATAGATCCACAGTCTTTGTTGACCATTCAACATTTATGTTCCATTTGACCAGGTACCTCAAGCGGGGTGTCAATGAGAAAGGTAGAGTAGCAAATGATGTTGAGACGGAACAGATAGTGTTTGAGGACACTGCTGGAGGAATTCCAACAGACATCTGTTCTATTGTCCAGAATAGGGGTTCCATACCCCTTTTTTGGTCCCAAGAAACCTCACGACTGAACCTTAAGCCTGATATTATGTGTAAGTTTTGAATATGCTGCCGGAAGGTGTCCAATATAAGATTATGATATCCTATTTGATTTGTTCTCACCTTTTTCAGTGCACAAAAAGGACAAAAATTATGATGCTACTCGGCTTCATTTCGAGAATTTGGTAAAAAGATATGGAAGCCCAATAATTATTTTGAACCTGATTAAGGTAGGCCTCATGCTAAAGTCTGTAATAATTTCCTACTTTGTAAGATACATGCATTTCAATATGTACCTATTTGTCTACCCCCCACATGCCCCGTGCACCCCCCCTGTTCAAAAAAAAGAAAAAAAAAAAAAAGAAACTCAATGGTTCTTTCTTTGCTTTTTATTTCCTGTCAGTCATACGAGAAGAAACCCCGAGAATCTATACTCCGTGCAGAATTTGCTCATGCAATTGATGCTATAAATAAAGATCTGTCAGAGGAAAATCATTTGAGATTCTTACATTGGGATCTTCATAAACATTCTCGGAGGTATCTGTTTTCTTCCATTTATCATTTTGTTTAAGATTATAACATAGAATATTTTAATAAAATGAATATTTTAAAGATATTGTTCTAACCTAGATTTTTTTTTTTTTTTTTTGCCCGTTGTTAGAAGCAAAGCTACAAATGTGCTTATGTTGTTGGGGAAAGTGGCAGCTTATGCCTTGAATTTAACAGGCTTCTTTTGCTGTCAAGTGACACCAGCTTTAAGGCTTGAGGGTGCTCTAAAATTGCCCATCCTTTTGTGAGTATTTCATTCTTATATGTTTTCTCTTTTTCCATGATATCTTTCTCATGCACTATGCATGCGCGCGCACGTGTAAATTATTTCTTTTCATTGAAATTATGATCATGACTTTGGTTATTCTAATAATAAGCCCTAAATCACACATCACCCATATTTGAAGAAAAAGCATATCTGAGGACCATAATCTTTCTCTTTAAATCATTTTAAACCCTATTTCTTCCATTTCATCACCAAAATCAGGGTCAAACTTTGTAATTGCAATCATTTTTCGCGGTCCATGTTCATTCTCTAATGCCACATTTGGATCTTGGAATAAGGGCTGGGCTGGAAAAGCAATTCTGTCCTTGGCCCCAATCCTGCATCTGGTTTGTGCATCAAGCAATGGAATTGCTTGTCCTTCGCAATCACCGTTTAGTTACACGAATGAGTTGTGATTACTGTCTTAGATTGGACGAATATTCATCTCCATTCCTATACTATTGATGAAATTTGTGGTATGAATTAGTTAGCACCATCTGTGGCATGGGGATCACAGATATCTTGAGTATGAATTGATTAGTAATAATTATGGTAAAAACTTGAAAGGATATTAAATTTTGATTCCATTCCTTGGTCATTATAAAATACAACTGGCCAAATCAGATATCAGAATTGAATGACTGTTCTTTTCCTGTGGTTTCCTTCATTTCATGCCCAGACAATGGAATACGAATGCCAATTCCAATTCCTTATTTTCCACGCCGATTCCATTTTGATTAACTAATGATAGGACTTGGACACAACTAATAGGCATCTTAAATTCCTATCACATACATTTCTCTGATGGTCCACAAGGTTACTTTCAACTTCAAAGAAGTGCACAAGCCCTTTTCCCAACCAAAGTCAACTTGGACAACAATTCAGCACCAACTTAGAGTCAACTTCAAGTTTAGAGCTGGTCATAAAATCTTTTTAAACATTGTGAACTATTATTTGATTTGTAAAGCCAACATCACATAGATAGGATAAGGCTTGTTAATGAAGGATAAGTTTCAGCCAGCTAACTGATGAAGAGAATTTTTTTCTCCATTTGTGGTACACTCTTAGATGTTCTTCCCTTAAAATTATTTTG